>NC_048224.1:135624552-135816864 GCF_002007445.2 Ailuropoda melanoleuca
TTATTTAAAAGTCATTTATTAATTTCTATTCACTTTTCCTGAAGTGGCCTTTAATAAAAACTTTAAAAATGAAAAAAAAAAAAGAAAACTGGCTCAAGGATTGAGATTGATTTTATCACTTCTTCCGCCATCTGTGCCAACCTTTCTGGCATTTCAGCCTTACTTTGTATGGACCATAATTTTCTCCAGTGTTCCAAGAGTCTTCAATGTGGAGACCTCTCTGCCTCGTGCTCGAACAGGGGATGAGTGCAACCTCAACAGGGAGGATGGGGCCCATGTGGCTCTGCGTGGCGTTTCCAGGCTTCAGCCATCAGCACTAACTCTGAGGTCCCCATCCAAATCGTAGGGTCCCACTCACCCCAGCCTGTGGCACGGATGAGCAGATCTGCCAGGGCTGAGGGTTCCAATTCTCTGGAGCGCTGCTGTCCTCATGCTTCGGCCCTACTCTTTATCCTCGGCCTTTTCTGCCCTCGGGCTGGGTGGGAGCTCTTCAGGTGCTTGCAATCCATGAGGCTTTCTAACTTTCATTCCTTGCTTCCGGTGGTGATCTTAGCCCCTGGCCTCACACGGTCTTTCTCTAACGTGTAAGTGACTCAGCAAAAGCCACCAGACCCTCGTTCTCAGTGGCAGCTTTTCAGAGTCTCTCAAAAGCCTGGGTATTGTACCTCCCAGCCTACCAGCACATTCCCTCCTCCTTGTATCCCACCCCAGCTTGTCACCAGTGAAGGTTTGAACAACTGTGCTTCTCCAGAGAGCTGGGGATTGTCAGAATTTCGCTTACCATCAGGGACGAGTCTTCATTTCCAGTTGGCAGGTGGATGACCCAGCTCTATGATTCAGCTTGAGAGTCCCTATTCCTCGGATCCCTCCTGGCACCAACTGTCTTAGGTCCGGTTCTCTGGGAAACAGTTGTAGAGATGAGATCTGTGTGAGACAAGTTTATGGAGGAGTGACCTTGGTATCTATATCTATAAAGGAAGGACGGAAGTAACCCTGGGCAGAAGGAGAATATGAATTTTGTTGTTGAGGTCATACAAAGGGCCTCAACCAATCCCACTGGGAGTCTGAACTGGGATGGCCTTTCTGAGTGTCCTACCATAAGGGAGGGGCCAGCCCGCTATCATCCCCCTTCGTCGACCAGTCATTGGATGCCGCTGCTGTGAACTTGGGCAAGGTGGCTCTTGTCACTGAGGGCAGTTCCCAGAGAGGGGCTGGAATGGGGAGCCCAGAGCCACCAGCACTTCCAGCAGCTGGGGGATGATACATGGGACCTGGGCACACTGCAGCAGCCACCATCTCTTTCTGAGCTCCGCTTGATCCCAAATACCACGCCCACATTTGTCCCTCAAGTGTCTGCCCTGCCCCACATGCTGCAGACTCTGGCTTCTGTCCTCCGTCTCCGGGCTCCGGTATCACAACCCATCTGGGAGTGGAAATGGGATACATTACTGCGAGTGTCCTACTTTTGGTCTCAGTACCCAGTTTTTCTCTCTCCTCCAAAACCACAGTCCATCATCCACACTGCTGCTGGAGGACACTTTTGCAGGTACAAATCTTTTTTCATGCAGGAATCCTTACTGAGCACTCGCAGTGTCCTGCCTACATTATTTGCAGGGTATGCCGTGGTGAACAAAGCAGATGAAGTCTCTCCTGCTATGGAACTTACATTTTAGTGGGGAGAGACAGGCCATAACAATGAAGAAATGAGTGAGCGAATAGATAAATAAATATTAGGTAGTGATAATTGCTATGCCAAGGATTAGAATGACATGATGGAGCGCTGACCGGGCTGGTTTCTAGTAATAGCCGCTGCCCGACTGATCACCGCCACGGGCTTCCCATTGTCTTCTGGGTGCAGTTCAGACTCTAGTTTGGCACAAAAGACTCCCATGGAGGCAAGTTTGGGCCCCTGGTGAGGATTGGATTAGGGGTCCTTATGGCCCCTTGGATTTGCGAATTTGGGTGGTAGGCTCTTCCTGGCGGGTGAGGCCGTCTGCCCTGTGTACCTCCTTCCCCATCTCCTCTTCCTTCTGCTAGCCTCCTGGGATCCCTAGTGCTGGAACAATATTGCTTACGAGCCAAAGTGACCAAGCCAGCTGCCTCAGCAGGTTTATTCTTATCAGTGACTGAACCCAGACAATTAACAATGCATTTCAATGGTGACTTTTGCCATTCTTTTTGGGAAATGCTGAATGGGACATGGCTTTTGGGAGGAGAAATTCTTTTTTAAACACGGAGATCCAATGCTCGTTTCTACTGAGCCTGTCACTGGGGCTTGGTCTGTAGCCCCCATGCTTCGCACTGTCCCCTCCTAGCCCAGCGCTTAAGTCTCTGATCTGGGTCACTGAGGTTACGGAAGGAGCTTGTGTTGAGTACAAAGACTGAACAAAACCGAAACGCAACCAAGCATGTTATCAGTAGTGGGTTCCCTGTCATGGGTGATAATTCTTCCATGATCCCCGTTCTTATCAGGAACTGTGACTTCATTTCCCTCCAGTCATGGCTGGTGAGCACGGATGAAGGAGGGAGCAGAAATCCCCCTTCGTTCGGAAACAGAGGCGCCCGGCAGTCTTGCTTTGGCAGGCTCCCACCTTTATCAGGGCTCCTCATCATTCATCTGAAGACATTGGTGAATGAATAAATATCCCTGATGTCCAGCCAGAGCTCTTCCTCCAGCCTCCTCTTCTCCCCTTATTTGTGCAACGGTGTTCTCTACCTCTCCTGCGCTTCCCCTTCTCCCTTCCGCGGGTCTGGGTCACTATTTAGCTTCACCTCCCCCTAGCGGCAAGTTGGGTAAATCACTTGCTGGAGCGTGGCTTACAGTAGCTCAGCTCACCTGCTCTAATGCAGACTGCAAAGATAGCACAATGGACGAAGACAAGCATTTATCACTCCGAGGAGGTCCGACTTTGATCTTAACCACCACAGACAGTCCTATCGTAAATACCGAGACATTCGTCCTTTTTTAATTAATTTAAATAGGCACACGAGAAAGTACAACTATGTAAATCAGACTGTAACTTACACAACCAAGCTTGAGGTATTTTTCTCTTATTAGACATAAAGTATAATTGATGAAAAGCAAAAAGCTTTAATCTGAACGTTTATACCTGAAACACACTGTAAATGAAGTAGATTCCGTAAGGCTGATATTGGTCATATGGATTGCCCTTTCGAGTGGAGTCAACAGGCTTTACTGAAAAAAAAACTATAAGACCAGGTTATGTCTGTTTATCCGAGGCTGAGAAAAGTCTTTAGAAGGATGGCGTGAGCCATATGATATAAAAAAGGCTAGGAAGACCCTTGCTGTGCCTGAAAATTTTACATCAGCCCGAAATGATAGAATTACCTTGGACTAAAGTCAAATGTTCATATTGGTAAACAGATGTCTTTAGAGTCGATTAATTACCAGCTTTCTGTCCTCACCATGGTTAAACCTCTGAAAGCGTAACTCCAAGCTACTGGAAAATGGGGGAAAGTCAGTACTGTAAGGAGCCGGGTCAACGGTCACGTTACGGGGAAGCTAAAAGACAGAATGAGACATGGGGACAGAGGATGGGGCACGTTGTAGGAGGTGGAAAAACAGTGTGAATAGCTTTACCTCCAGCTCTCCTTGGGCACAGCTTCCTAAAACTGATGTTTCATGAGTCCTTAGGAAAATTCCTCTTCCAAAAATGTCAGCAGTATAGTTCAGGAGCTGAAAGAAAGACCTTTGTTTCTTATTTTAGCTTCCTGTTACTCCTTAACCCTCCCAACAGCCTGGTGAGCTAGGCGCTGTTCTACTATTCACAGCACAGATCAACAGAGACGTAGAGAAGTGGAGGGACTTGCTAGTTAGAGTCACTTAGCCAGGGAGCGAGGGGGCCGATTCCAGCCCTGCAGGCTAGGCAGCGGCAGGAGCTTTTCTGACAGTGGGACACGGAGCCAGGTGACTCAAGCATGTTGCAGTGGGTCGGCCAGGATCTTTCAGTGACTCCGTCAGTGCTACTGGGTCTGAGAGAAGAGAGTTTGTACCAAAGCTTCATTTAGCATACAGAACCAATCTCCTTCGGGTTCTCAGCTGACATCTATACCGATGAGTTGGAGTCTGGCTGGCCTTCATTTCTGTGGGTTTGCACGGTTCCTGCCCCACCCCCACCGACACCAAGTTCGTGAATTGCTTTCTGTCAAACAAAGACAATAAGATTTCTTTTAAAAAGTCTTTTCGTGGCGGGTTAAATGTTTCAAAAATGATCAGTTTAAAAATTTCACAGCAGCAGAAGCCAACAGAACTCAGAGTTTGTGGCCTTGACCATATTTCAGTGTGCAGCATATTATTCCTGTGGGGCAAGAGGAAGATGGAGGAAAAAAACAGTTCTAATGCTGAAACCCAGACTTACTTTGCACATGCAGGCAATCCATTGAATTACAGGAACAATTAAAGAGAGCTCAAACTCACTCTTGTTATAGTGATTTTTTATGCTTTTTTTTTTCCAACTGTGATTTTATCTATTATGTTAGCATAAACTCATGTGGTTAGATTATTACCAAGGGTGGGAGATCTCATTCCAGATCAACCAGTGAAAGCCGGGTAGTTTTAACCACTGACATCTGCAAAACTAAATAAGACCCACGTCGCCTCTATTATGCAGTGTTTCCTACCGTATTTCTGAAAATGTGCTCAATTGTCACATAGTAAAAGTAAACATTGGGTTGGTTCCCAGGGATGTTGGTTCTCTTGAAAAAGTAACTCCAGCTCCTATGTTCTTTACAAACAACTTAAGTAACCATATGAAATAAGATTCCAATCCTTTCACCTCTGATGACTGGTCCATCTAGGATTTCATGCATTGGGAATGGATGAGGAGATGAATGATATCTTTGGAAAGATTATAAGTCTAGACTAGGGGGCAGGTCAGTTTTATGTCTTTGCATAGAAAAAAACCTGTGCTCATGGAGCCAGATGGTAGACAGAATTGCTCTACTTAATTCTGGGAGCTGTTCATGAAGGAGTGTGCACTGGATGCAGTGACAGAGACGAATGCTTTGGAAAGAGCGTTCTCTGAAAACAGAAACTTGATTTGCTATTGAGGAGGGTTTGACTGTTCCCTCAGTGACTCATTTTCAAGGATGGCTTTAAGAAAGGTGTGAATTGAAAATTAAATCTGAAATCACGAGATAAGTAACATCTTCCTGTATACTTACACGTTTGGGCATATGATTAATTTTTGGTCATTTAACAGGACTGTTAGGACAAATCTCAGTCAGAAATAAACTTCTCGTACTTTGTGTGCTATGATGCATTTGCTTAGCACCCAAGGATTAGATTTTTGCCAGAGTTTGAAACAAGGAATAACTAAGGTTTGCTTTTGCAAAGAGGAAATTAAGGGAGCTGGTGTATCACTTTTGTGAACAATCCAGAATAATATTATGCTTAATATTGTGTAGGACTAGCATTTTGTATTATGTGTTTGCATACAGAAATTCATGTATGTAGCATTTCTCTTTCCAGAAGTAATTAGGGGATTCAGGTAAAATCCCCTCCCCCTTTTTTTTTTCGTGAACACTTTGTTATATAAAAGAGTTCTCTGTGTTGAACCACACACTGGGAGATGGTAAATCAGCGGTTCTTTCCAGGCTGTGTTGTGTTTGATTACACTTAGATTCCATAGTATTTTACCCTTTTCATTTTGTGCTCATATTTTCAGTGGTTTATGAAGTAACAGTCTCTAGATTTCATTCCAAATGGAAAGTTGGCATGAAAACTCTCAATCCAATTATTCCTGTACACATTTTGAAACAAATCATTTTGGCTTTTTTGAAAAATTTACAGGAGGTGATAAAAATAGGAAATTTCAGGTTTCAGATGTTTTATTGCATTCTTGTAGCATAATAACAGCTTCATTAAAAATAATTTTGCAGTACAATGTGAACTTTGTGAGATGTCTAAAACACATGGGCTGGTTCTCTTTTTAAAGCTTCGTTTGCAAGAAAATTGTCTTATTTTACATTTTGTGTTTCATTTTATTTTGCTAAGGTTTTGTGTGAGATATCGAATGACTACCCCCCAACGCATGACTGTAAGGATTAAGGCATCTGGAACGGGGTACCACCCTTGAGGGGAGGACTCACTTCCCAGCTGGGGTCCCACATATGCAAAGATGCTAACATTGGTCCCAGGGCTCATTGCAATCTCCTGACCTCAGCGCCCTTAAGCTTGTGGGATGGGCTGGAGGTGGCCATGGGAAGCTCTTCCCTGAATCACTTGAATTCTACACAGCTTTTTGCTCAGTCTTTATGGAGAACATGAAGGGGAAAGCAAAACCATCCGTCTCTCCTCCGAATCTGGAAAGGGATTCTTTCACAGACTGAACAAATTTTAAGAGGGTGGAAGAAATCTCAAAGCTCACTTAACGCAGATGTACTTTTGTGACTCGATTCTTCTCCTCTCCAATATCCCCCTTCCCAACAGTGCTCAAATATCTCCAGCAATGGGAAATTTCATCTCCAAAAGCAGGCAGCGCCTTCCGCCTGTGAACAACCCCAGTGTTACGGAGTGCTTCCCGCTATCGACCTGAAATCTGTCTTCCTGTCATTTCCACCCATTGTTCCTTGTACTGTGCCTCAGACCCCGAAAGAAACAGGGCTGTTTTCCTTTCCAGGACAGCAATTCAGCTCTCAGAAGGGAGGCAAGGGGTAGAGTGAGAAGGGTTTGTGGGCAGGCAGGGTCCTGTTCTCTCTGACCCTCGGTCTCCTCTTCTGTGCAACGGTGGTTCTAAAACCTGACTTACAAGGTGGCAGTGAAGGTTTGGGAAACGTGCCTGAGCCACCTGGCGAAGTTCCTGGCCAATAGTAGCTCCTCAGTAACAGGTGATCGGTGTTGTCACTCTTGAGGGCGCCTAGGAAATTCCTCTAGGGTTTCCTCTCCTTTGGACTGCGGCCTCTGTTTTTCATTTGTTTTCCCTGTTTGCAGTCTGGGGTCTCTGCATCTTCTTGTTCATTCTGGATTTGCCCGGACATTTCCATCTTTGTTCAGACATGGTGCCTGCCAGAAACAGAATGGAAATGCTGCCCAGGAGCCTTGCCACTGGCCACTGATGCTGCGCTGGGGTCTGCACAGAGCACTTTATTCCTATCCTTTCATTCAGAGACCAAACACCAGCAAATGTCCGTTAGGGAATTGTAGGCATTTCATGGAATAAGAACAATAAAGAATTGGTAACTGAAATTCACACTCCACAGTATTCTACGCATAAATTACAGCATGCTTCTCATGTGTCTGTGCCAGACGCCTACAGGCTTCTTGTCTGACTCACTCCTCTCGCTGACCCAGCGATGCCTGATGCTGATACTGTCTCTGCCTTCCTGCAGAGGGTACAAGCCCCTCAGACCCCTCCCTACCCCACTCTGCCCCCAAACTTCTGCTTTGTGTCCATCTTCACTGTTTATATCTGATTCTCTTGACTGTTTCTGCAGTATAGCTCAGAGCTCCCAGGTCCCGAAAGGGTACTTCATAAGAGAAACAGAACTACCATTTCTTGGTTAAGAGTAGTGTAATTATAGTATCTGTGGACCCTTTTAACATTGCTCTAAGTGGACACTTTCAAATCATCTGAGAAATATTAAAATTTAAAAATGCAATAGAACCTCAATCTAGAGTTAAATGCTTAACAATATATATAAAGCAAGTGGTTATAATGGGGAAAAAATGCCTATAGCCAATATTCCCTGTAAAATAGACTCCCAGGCGTGTTCCAGAGGTTAGCCTAGAAAGGCCAGGGTGGAGGCATCCAGCTTATAATAAAATTCCTCTTCTCGGGTTGCTTCTTTTCCAGGTCCTACGAAAACAAGTATAATAATATATTTTGCCTTTAGGTGCCAAGACTTGTATTGTTCACTTCCAGACACTTTTCTTTATTATGTTTGGGAACAAAAGCCTGGCTAGTGTGGGGGAGAGAGTGTTGGGTGGAGACAGGAGAAGAGAGAAGAACCGGACGTGGGACACTGCCTCACAGGAGCATGAGACATTCCGTGGCTTCACAAACTCCCAGGAGACCCTTCCTTTGCTCGAACGTGGGCCATACAGCTCTTGTCTTGGAGAAGCCCCGTGTCCATCGGCGTCCCACCAGAAAACCACTGGCATTTCCAATCAGATGCTCCGGGAAGGGTGAATAAGAGACTCTTTTCAAAGGTGTGGGCGGACTGTTGGAAAGTCCCACAGAATAGTGCAGTAACCAGAGTTCATGAAATAGAGCTGCCCGCCCCTTGGCCCACTGGGACACGGGTGGGGTTGTTACTGGGATGTGGGAGAATCATGTACCAAGGACCACCTTTGGAGAGTGGAGGGACATAGCCAGCTCCAGGAGACCCCACAGGGAGGGAGCGTCTTCCCCATCAGGACCCCTCTTTGGCCAAGCCTGACTAGAGGGCGAGGGACCCCCTGCTCTCCAAACAGGCTGGCCTCCCCAGGCAGAGCGCATGGTGAAGGGGAGGGGCTGTGGGTTTGGAGGGCAAATGGGTACTATCTGGCACAGCCCTGAAGCCCGTAGCATACTGTACAGCCAGGTGTGTCCTGCTGGGCTGATCTGTGTTTTGTGGAACAATGTAAACCTGGTCTTTACCAACGTGCTATTCTTGCTGAATCATATACAATGTTCTTTCACCCCTGAATCATGATTTCAAGTACTTTATGCCCCAAAATTATTGCTTGTTTTTTAGAGTGTGTGTGTGTATTCTTGCCTAAGCCCTTACGTGACATATTGGAAAACTGGACCATGGCACGAGGGACAAGCAGGCCTGATGTTTTCTTTCCTTGTGTGGGGGGAAAGCAGTGAAACGGGGCTCAGCACAGAGTTTCTGGAGTTGGACCGGTGCATTGCCACACATGGTGTTACTTAAAACCAAATAAGCCAGATTTGGGTATTGCTCTGTGAATTATTGTCATTGTTTGGTTCAGGCATTCCAAGTTAGACACTGGAGGTTGGGACGTGGGCTACGTCCTCAGGGAAATAGCTGTGACTACTCTCCTTGAGATGAGCCTGGGACTGGAAGATGGAAGCTCTCTGGGACCAGGAGGAAGTTAAGTCTGGATGCAGAGGGTTGGAGCCACCAGGATTCCCATGGATGGGGATAGTTGTGGCCCCCCCAGGTGGGCGCCCTGGGCTGGGGAGGCTGAGCAGGGATGCTGACGTCTGGTTTGGATCTCAGCACACCCCGTCCAGTAGCATCTGTGACATAGAGTGCCATCTTTCTGCTGGCCCTCAGCCTCCCGCACACTCTGGGAGTGGGTCATAGCTGCTGTCATTGTGCTGCGGGGTTAGAGAGCCGAACTTCTTCTTCAGAATGGTGGAGGGTGTCGGGAGCATTCATCTTTGGGAGACATGGTGTCCAGAAGCGCAGAGACAGCAGCGCAGTTGTGGGGAGAAGTCAGGATGGAGGAGCCATACCCGCTGGGCGTGTAGGCCCGGAGGCTTTGCCGTCATTTCTTGGGTGTTAGAAAAAAGGTGGTCTCATTCCATGGACATATGCTGGGGAAGCCGCTATATGGGGGACTAGTACATGAACAAATCACAGCTGCTGCTTCTCTAGTCTCAAGAACTTGTTGGTCCCGCCAACTACCTGCTCTACTCATAGATCTCTTCACACACGGGTGACTCTGCCTAGTGTGGAAAATGCCTCAGTAGACAAGCTCTCTTTTTGCTGGGGTGATAGTGAGGCCTGCCAGGCTCATCTACCCTAAGCCTAGAAATCTAGGAAGACGTGTAGAGATAAGTAACAACATGGCAGGGAAGCGTGGACTTGAAACCATAGTTTGTCATTGGAAGTGTGGGCACGCACGGCCAGGGCAGGGTACAGGCTTCCTGGTCTGGCCAAGTGGGGGTTAAACCTATCCCGAAAAGTGACTGCCCAGCTTGGTGGCCTTGCATAAGTTATTTGGTCCCTCTCTAGTTTCTTCGTCTGAAAGGCATAGCGATAGTCGCCACGTCATAGGCATGAAATGAGTTGCTACACGTAAAGTACTTAGAAAGCTATCTGGAACTTACTAAGTTTTTGGTGCATTCACTCATTCACCATTCAAGAAATACGTATTGAGTTATGTGGCAGGAATGGTTTTAGGCCATGGATAACACGGGCGAAAGTCTTCCCAGCGTGGAGCTTTCTCTTAGGGGCATGGAGCCATGAAGATCTGTATACTTTCATCCTTTTCTTTACATCACATACTTCTCATATGTTGAAAACATGGGCGGGCTATGGGCTGTCTGGGCCTCCCTAGCTTTGCTGATGTTAGGCATTTCTGATTCCTCGCTGAGACTGAAGGCGAAGCACATTCCTACTGAAACTTCATTCTCTCTGAGTTGCTAATGCTTCCTTGAGGACTTACGGGTTCAACACTGCTGAACTGGGCACGGGAAATTTGACTCAATGGCTAACCTATTTAGCCACCATAATGGAAAGAAAAGCCCAGCTCATGATGGGACTGAATTAGGAGCGAAGCAAGGGGACCTTCCAACTTTTGAACTTTGCAGTAGGAAGGGGTCGAAATTGAGAGTCGGTTTAAACACGGACGTTTTCTAGAGGTTTCATAACATTTTTATTTTGGGAGGTCGGGGAAGGGCCGTACAGCAAGGGCCTGCAACCCCAATTCAATCAAAAACCATAAAGAATCTCGCCGCAGCTCTGTGCCACATGGCTGCAATCCACTCCGACATATGCTCTTTGGCACGGTGTCCTGGGTTAAATGTTTACAAATGCTGCACTTTGTTTGGGGCTGTCTCCCAGAGTTCAGCTCTCATGTACTTTAGTTGGAGTCACTGGTTCCAGGAAGAGAAACTGGGAACAAGACTAGCAAAAAACAAAGAAGGAAAATGAGCAACAGTTTCTCATCTTGAACCATGACACTTGTCTTGGGGGCCCCTCCACTTTTTCATGTTTATCATACAAGGTGTATTAATTCATTTATTCAGCATGTTCTTTCAGAGAGTCCGATCTGTGCCAGGTGTTGATGTTGGAGATAATACAGTGGGCGAAGTGGTAATAGCAGTACAAGAAATTGTGCTCCAGCCCCTTGTGGAGCTTACATATGGTTTAGTGAGTGGGAGAGACAGAGAGGAGTAGAAACTACCATAATGATAAATGGAAAGATAACAACTGGAGTGTTTCTAAGAGGAGGTTCACGGTTCTATCAGAATGAATAATAGGAGAAATTGCCACAGTCAGGGTAGGCTTTCTGGAGGAGGTTAATTAGAGCTGAGCTTGGAAGGAAGAGTAAAGTTTGCCTTGGTGAGGAGGGTGTGAAGATGAACAGAGGGGTCCAGGAGAGAGAACCCATGTGCAAATGTCACCTCATGGTGCCTGTAACTCCCGGACAGAGATGGGCAGGGAGGGAGGGAGACGCAGGGCCAGCACGGTTGGCGATGAGGCTGAAGGGCATGCCAGACCCCACCGTGCTTTAGGGCACACCTTAAGGATTTTGATCATCGTACAAACTGAGAGCCACTGATCTGTTTCAACGGAGAGATGGGGAAAGTATGTTTAGGCTAATAGGGGGTCCCACTTGTTTGAGGTGAGACAGGAAGATCTCTGGACTGCAGTGTAGACCTGTTACATATGTAAGGAAAGAGGGGGGCAGACAGGGCTGGGAAGGAAGAGCCTCAGACCTGATGGAGACGGGACAGTTGTCAGATGTCTCAGTGGGAGCTGTCCTAGTTAGCTGGGACTTCTCTAACACAGTAACCTAGACCCGGGGCTTAAACAACAGACATGTATGTCTCACGGTTCTGGAGGTCAGAGGTCTGAGCTCAGAGTGCTGGCATGGCCAGTTTCTAGAGAAGAGAACCTTCTTCTTGTTGTGTCCTCACATGGGCAGGCATGTAGGGGGAGAGATGGAGAGAGAGGGAGGGAAAGAGGAGAGAGGGTAACTTACCCGGCAGGTGTCTCTGGAAGGCGAAGTGAGTGGGGCACCTGCAGGTCACCACTCAGGAGCAAAGGGCACCACTGGGATCCACTGATCAGAGCCCTTCCCAGGACGACAGGACAACCACACTGCTCCAACACAAGACGGAATTGGTCTTTCTGGTCAACAAGATGTAATACGCACAAACCTTTCCCCACAAAACCTCCCAAATTATAATCTGATACAACAGAAAATTTCAGCGATAGATTGAATGTAGTAATTTGAGGAATAGATGTCACATTGGAAGTGATACTTGCCAAACTTAGTGTGATAAAAATCAGATGCATTTTGCTTATTTATTCTATAGTTTAGTTGTTTTCTAATGAAAAGAGTCATTTGTATATTTGTAATAATGGTAGAGAGAAATGAAATTTGAAATGTCAGAAAAAGTGAAAGACAATGGTTGTTACAACTTCTCATTACTGTGCCGTTTAATAAAAATTTATTTAGAGTAAAATTATTAATAATAAAGCACAAATTATACATTTTCTACTGTGATGCCTAAGGCAGACGACCCAGTTTACCCCTAAGATGAGGCCTGGAAGCATAGCAGACCACACTGTACGTATTTCACATTCCCTGCTGAATAATATTTTAAAAGGATGATTAGCAAATTAATGCAAAATTTAGAGTACCTTACTTTGTACTTTTCCGGACTATTTATGGACAGTTGGTATTTAAAACACATGCTAAGAAGTACTGATAATGTATCATGTTATTCTAAAGCGAAAACACAGATTGAAATTTTCTAATTGATTGCCCGGCTAATGAGGTGAAGGCTAACAGAAATGTGTCGCTAAGATGGCTACAAACCCAGTCTGCTCTCCAGTGTAGACCCCTTCCCTGAGCCCCAAACTAGAGGACTTGGCCCGTGTGTGTGAAAGACCTCTCCCACGCGACGTGGTAGAAGCCTGTCTGGCTTCACCTGTTGGGCCTCCCAGGCCCGTTTTCCCCATCACCCACCAGCCATCGACGTTAGATGTTTGAGCCAACTGGCCCAACTAAGAAGCCAGAGAGCTGGGAGGTACCTCTGGCTCCTTCCCACCTCCTCATACACCACTGGTCACCAGACTGCCTTTCCACGTTGCTCAGATCCAGCGTTGCCTCCACCCCTCACTGACACTGCCCTAGCTCAGGGCCTGATCTGGGAGCCTCTCCTCTGGCCGCCCCACCTGCAGGCTCTTGCCTTTTTTTTTTTTAATAACATTTTTTTATTATATTATGTTAGTCACCATACAGTACACCCCTAGTTTTTGATGTAAAGTTCCGTGATTCATTACTTGCACATAACACCCAGTGCACCAGGCAATACATGCCCTCCTTAATACCCATCACCAGCCTATCCCAATCCCCCACCCCCCTCCCTCTGAAGCCCTCAGTTTGTTGGCCCTTGCCCCCTCCCCCCAGAACAGCTAGGGTTCTATCGCCTCACTCCCCTTGCCCACGTTTGTTCACCAGTTAATAGAAACAAAGGCTTTTCAAGCTTCTGTGGCTCTTCCCTTTGCCTACAAAGGCCAACCACACTACTGGCTCCATTTTCCTCTTCCACTTTCTGCCTGGAAATTCTTTCATTCCTCATATTTCTTCTACCCTGCCAATGGTCCCTGTGTGGTTCCCCCTGAACCCCTTGATTGGGTGGGACACCCCCTCTCAGGACTTCCACTGAACCATGTGCACTTCCCTCCTGTAATGTCCACACACCTGCTCCCCTTTTACTGTGAGCGCTCGGAGTGCAGGGGGACACTCGTCTCTGTTTCTACTTCTACGCCCTTGATTTTTAGGACTGGCTCTAATGATTCCTTGATTCTCAGTAAATGTATGTTGAGCCATTGAACTGAGCTGAGTGGTGCCCCCGATCCCCATCCTGCTGGCATTTATAGTTAGACCATCTTTGACCTTGGTCATTGCATTTGGACGGGCACTGGAAAAGTCATCATATTCTCATTTGAAAATCTCAGTATCTGGTTTGTCAATCTCATAGGATTTTTGAGTATCAAATGAAAATGTTCAGCTGAATTATATCCGTTTGGATACGAACACTGGCTCGAGTCAAGGCTGAGTTCTCTCTGCCTTTCTGGACCCTGGAATTTGGACAACTTGCCATCTGATAGCCAGCCCTTGGTGGCTCGGCTCTGGCCATGCCCAGACCTGCTGTTGCCCTGTTCCACCAAGACCAGTTCCTGGGAAAGGGCTAATTTCCCATTGATGGTAAAAAGGGAGGTGATGGTGAGGAAGTGCTCTGTGAATCAAGGCCTGACATACTGGGGAGGGCCTTGTCCAGGGGCAAGTTCTAGAATGGCCCACGGAAGAGGTCAGAGAAAGACACGAGCAGAGTGTGCCAGGGATGAAGGAGGGAGACGGCAGTAGCTAAGAACAGGGCCGGCAGTCACGGAGCCCTTATGGGGCCCTCAGCTCTGCGTGGGCTTGCTTACCCAGCTGTCCCACTGCCCTAGGAGATGGGGACTGTATTTATTTCTCAAGAGGAAACAGAGGCTCAACTCAGAACTTGAAATCTTTCCCCAAAGTTCCAGAATGAAGATGTGTCAGGGGCGCCTGGATGGCTCAGTCGCTAAGCGTCTGCCTTGGGCTCAGGGCGTGATCCCAGCATTCTGGGATCGAGCCCCACATCAGGCTTCTCTACTGGGAGCCTGCTTCTTCCTCTCCCACTCCCCCTGCTCGTGTTCCCTCTCTCACTGGCTATCTCTCTCTCTGTCAAATAAATAAATAAAATCTTAAAAAAAAAAAAATAAAAGACGTGTCAGAGCCAAGAGTTGATGCCAACAGTCTGTACTTCCACCCACCATGTGCTGTGGCCCGATCTGATGGTTTTGCATGAACTCAGACTGCAAGGTGTTCAGAGCTGGTGACAGTCGCTAGCCCCTCTTTCGGTCATTCAGATTTCATGCCTGAGAGCCGCATGGTGTCGTGCTTGGGGTGTATTGGACAGTGAAGTTCAGATGCTGCAGTCCTCACCTCACCCAGCAGAGTGGGACCTTGTCTGGAGGCCAGGGCTTTACAGAGGTCGTCAAGGTCACATGAGGTCCTCAGGGCAGACTGTCATTCGAGATGACTGGTGTCCTTGTTAAAAGGGAAATTGGACACACGGACACTGGAGAGGGACGACCATCTGAAGAGACAGGGAGAAGATGCACCTCCGAAGGGACCCAACTGCTGCCGCCTTCGTTTCAGACTTCCAGCCTCCGCAAACGTGAGACAATGAGTTTCTGTTGCACGCCCACCTACTGGGTTACGGCAGCCATGGAAAACTCATACAGTGGCTGAGAGCATGCATTCCAGAGTCCGGATGGCTGGCCACACCCACCCCCAGCTTTGTGACTGTGAGCATGCGATTTGATCTCTCCGTGCATTCATTTTCTCTTCTGTAAAATGGGGCTGGATGTGCCTCCTGACCTGGTTACGGAGATTACAGGTGCTGGTGCGTGGCCAGCACGCCAACAGTGTCTGGTACAGAGGCAACGGGGGCCACTTCTACCCGTGATCCGCAGCGGGCATCGCATCTGCCTCTCCTTCCCCGCAGGACCCCACGAGGACACGATGGGGCTCATGTGCACTGTAGTACGCCCCAGGACAACATGGGGTGGGGGGAACGCTGTTCATTTCTCCTCTTTCCCACAAGTGGGGCACATGGCAGGTTGTCCCCTAGAGAACTGTGTCCTGGTTCCACAGCAGGCGGAGACTGGGGCCTCCCCCCGGCTGGGGAAGGAGAACAAGGGAAGACAAAATTCACCGTTACTGAGAATTTAGCAGATGTATTAGTTTCCTGGGGCTGCTGTCAACTAATGTAAACTGGGAAATTTATTCTCTCATTGTGCTGGAGGCTAGAAGTCCAAGGTCAAGGGGTCCACAGGGCTTAGTTCCCGAGGAAGGCTCCAGGGGGCAATCCCTGGTTGCCTCATGCAGTTTTGGGGGCCCCAGGTTCTCCTCTGCCTCCTGGCTCCCTCAGCCTCTCCTCCCGGTCCATGTCTTCTCCTCTTCTGCCTCTAATAAGGATGTTTGTCTTTGGATTTAGGGCCTGCCCATCCAGGATGATCTCATCTCAAGATCTTTAACTTAATTACATCTGTAAAACCCTTTTTCCAAACAAGGTCACAGTCACAGATTCCAGGGGTCAGAAGTAGACATAGAATTGGGCACCGTTCAATTGAGGACAGCAAGTCTTTTACACAAAGTATCTAAGTTAGTCTTTACAACAGCTGTGTGATGTCTCCATTTCATGACTAAGGGTGCTGAGAAAAAGAAATCGACTTACCTTAGCCCGGGGCGCAGAGCTAGGGTTCAAATACTGGTGTTGATGACCTGCCGGCCCATATCGTGCCCTCTCCCCATGCTTTGAGATAAGCAAACTGTTTAAAACCTTCTAGAGAGTATCATCTTGCTTTAGGCCAAAGGCACCTCGACACAAGGGTCACAGATGAGAATGAAGGAAAGAGTGGTGCTCGTGCTTCTTTCCAAAGATACCAGCTGCACGAGAAATACAACCGTCTTTGAAACCGACAGTTTTATGTTCTTGCATTTATGTTTGTATTCACAACGAGGACATTCACTTCTAATATTTAACTTACAGCTGGTAGAAAATATCTTTGAACTATTGTTAAAGTTTATGCCAAATATTTTAATATTCAAAGGCAGACCAAAAATAAATATATATGTATAGTCATTTTCCTTAGCAGACTTCTCCCTCTGGCATTATTGCCTGCTTTATTCATACGTGCCTTAGAAAGAAGACATTCCAACAGAACTCAATTTTCTGGTTTTTGCTGGGAAGCTCTCATTTCTCATCATCCATATTAGAAGAAGAAGAAGAAGAAAAAAACCTAAACCAGTGTGTACAGTCTTCAGTTTAATTCCTTTGCATTTTCCTCTTATGCACTGGTAGGCTTTAATCAAGATGCCAAAATTCCACTTTTCTTGCCTCAGCTGGGGAATTCTGGAAAAAAAAAAAAAAACAAGAAACAACCAGAAACAAAAAACAAAAACAAAACACTAAATCTCCAGCTAGAAGTTTGAAATAGGGTTCTGCCCCTCATCAGCTCTGTGACTTGCACAAATGTGTGTGCGTTTTCTTGTCTGTAAAATGAAGTCTGTAATACCTGCTGGGCTTCCCCTAGACTGCAAGAGGACACTGCACATAGATGTTGAGATCAGCTTAGATGTTGCCCGACCTCACGCACACTTAAGCCCTACACGCCTCTCCCCTCCTTCCTGCATTTCTTCATTTGGGTGGGGTTTTCCTCTCTTCGGTCTCTCCAGTGAGTTTTCCATTGTTGGCAAAGAAACTACCTTCCAAGCTGTTTTGAATTCTAGAACAATCATTGTTACTTGGTCTTGGTTTCTGTATTTTTTAGAAAAGTCAGCCCTTTTCTTTTGACTTTCTACCCTCTAAGTTTTCTGTCTTGGCATGCTTACAGTTTTATGAACTCCACAATGTGTTTCTGGGATGAAGCTTGTGTGTAAACACCAGGCAGTTTAGATCACAGGGTCTGTTTCACGGCCCAAGCGGGAGGGGCCGAGGACGGTGAGCGCCTTTTGGTTGCTTTTCAAATGTTTGTTTGAGTCAAACATTGCTCTTTCTGGTTTCAAACGATCTTACAAGTTATAAGCCCAATGTTACCCTTTTGGAAAATGTGTAACTGACCTTTTTCCCACTCTGGATGGGAGCATTTAGGGACAAGACAAATCCATGGCTCCTAGGTGGGTGAGGGGAGCCCCCAGAAGGTGAGGTGACTTCCAGATTTGACTGCCTTTGCATCCTTATGGAGTCTCTGTAAATTCCATCCTTGAAGTAATCCAGACATCCAGAGAGTTGGGTTTCTTCCAGAATTGCTCTGGACACGATCTTCATTTCCTAGGGCTCCTGGAACCAACTCCCAGGAATTGGGTGGCCACAGCCCTATCCCAGCTTCTGGGGGTGGCCGGCAGTCCTCGGTGTCCTTAACTGGCAGCTGCATCATCCCGACCTCTGCTTTCATCACGTGTGTGGGTTGTCTCTGTGCCTCTCCTCTTCCTGTAAGGACACCAGTCATCTAGGATTAACTGTCCATCCTATTCGGTGTGACTTCCTCTTAAGTTCCGTCTTATTTACATTGGCAAAGACCCTCTTTCTGAATAAGGTCACATTCACAGAAGCCAGGGGCTAGGACGGCAACAAGTCTTTCTGGGGGGATTCACTTCACCCCCCAGAGTTGAGTTTACCAGCCCCGGGAGTAAGTAGCACCGAAGGTTCGCTGCGTGGCTAGTCCATGTGACGAGGGGGGTGTTGGAGGTGAGGGTTTGGGGGGGCTGGATCTGATGCTCACACCTGCCGCTCAGTAGCTGTGTGGTCTGGCCGCTCAGGTTCCCTGTCTGTAGAGGGGATGGTGTCTCTCCCATCTAGATGAGGTATTTGTTGTGTGGGTCAAACCATGTTTCTCTGTATCGTTTCCAAGTCTCCTTAATGAGGCTCTGAACCACCTTTACCGTGTCATCCTAAATTTGGTCCCTCTACTGATGATGCACGCGCACCGGGCTTCTTCCCTGAACACACCACGTGCCTGAGGCTGCACCTCATAGAGCCTTCAGTTGTCAGTGCCCTTGACTGCACGCTTCCCCCCTGGGACGTTTCCTCTTGTCTCCCCATACTCGCCCCGGTCTGAAGGACCGCAGCAGCAGCTCCTCGCTAAAATGTGCGATTTTATTATTTCTGTACTTTCATTCGGCCCAGTGGTCACAGCCACAGCCCTGGGTCCTCTGCAGGACTGTGGGGACTGGGAGCAGTGGAGGGCATCTGCCTCCTCTTGCCTTCCTCTTGAGGAAGCCCTGCTGCGTTAACATTTAATCACAGAACGCCGTGCATGTACCAATGCCTTGTAAGCAGCAAAGCAGAAGAGAAAATGATGATGACGACGACGATGATGATGGATTACCAGACAATACAGTTGGAGGGGACACAGGAAAGGCCACCTGATGACAATGATCTGTTCCTAGTCTGCCCCAGCTCCCTGAAATTCTGCTGTGGGCGCACCTTTATCAACCTTCTGGAGACTTACCTTTTCCGTGGATTGTCCACACATTTCCCGGGAAGGACAGTATTTTATCACTCATTTTCCCCCAAGGGAGAGCGGTCTCTAGGAGAAGGAGAGTAAGGAAGGACAAGTGTAACAGAAGGAATAAATCAGAAAGTATCCCAAGTGAAGGGGGGGCTCAGGCTGCCCCTGGGCCACGGTGATGGAGCAGGCCTCCATCTGGTTGGGAGGGCATCCCCAGTCCTTAGTTAGTTTGGGATCTCACCTGTGTGTGTGCTCTGTCAAGACAGGAGGGCACATTCCAAGAAGATAAAAGGATTGACCTCCGTGCCCACCATCCTCATCTTTCGCGTCCAGCCCCTTCTCCGGGATCCCCAAGGACCTGCCTCGTTACTATGACAATTTGGGTCCTGATGGAGCCATTGCCCATCAAAAGCTATTACATATGCTGAATATTTAGTGTCTGATCAAAGGAAAACCTTGTGGGGCTGGAGCAGCTCAGGCTGAGCCCTGCCTCCACCCTCTCGGCCTCACACACGGACCTTCATCTCCAGCTGCACCAGGTGGCCATGAACTGAGGACCCCACTGCAGGATGCCTTTCATCCCAACCAGGATGAGAAAACACCTCGATTCTCCTCTCCGCATAATGCAAGGATTTATGTGACTTGCTCATTGGGGCCCTGGACAGAATGCATCTTTACATGGAAATCAACTTCCCTTCCACAAATTCCCGGTGGCCTAGGGATGTTCTCTTCTTTCTGAATCCCGATATTTGATTGCCCACCTCTGCTTACTGAAGAGCAAAGCAAATTCATAACACTGCCCAGTTCCCCTTTTCCCTTGTCCCCAGCTTCCCTAATAAAAGCTCTGTGATTGTAGGGTTTTCAGTGTGAGTGGCTCATCTAGGTTGTGGGAAAATTACAATTTTGTGAGAAAGCATTTAGAAATTATTTTCTTTCCCTAGCTGGAAACACTCTACTTCAAAACCTTAGGTACAAACTGAAAATGAATATACTCGCTGATTCTAATGCTTTGCTTACTACGAAATCAGCAGTATAAAAATGCAATTGCTATTGATGTAGGCGTAAATTTTCCCCGCCATCTTTTTGATTTTTTTAACACATGGTGCATGGCCTTTGCTATATTACAGCAGAGTTAATTAAGTTTTAGGCTTTTAGCCTAAATCACATTGCCTGCTTGTTAGGTCTTACTAAAATTGTTTTTTGTTGTTGTTGCTTTATGCGTCTATAGCAATTTAAGCTGCATTAAAAACAGCAACCAGATTTAATATCACCATAAATAATAACCAGATATTAAAGTTCAATTTTAACTTAAAGAAAGCAAAAGCTATATGTGAATTTTATGTTTTCTATAGTATCTTAATCTCTCTTTGACATGATTATTGTGGGTATTTAATAAGGCGAAAAATATATGTATCTGACAATAGTAGAGGAAAGAGGTAACTGCTTCATTTAGAATATGGTGAGAGATTACAAATCCAGTCCTGTTAAGATCAAAGTGAGGGCTGAGGGCCACAGTGTAGAGATGGTACACCACGCCCTTTCAGCCTGTTCTCCTGCTGCATTATGTCATGTGGCTTTGGCATCAACATCCCGTAAATTCTCCTTTCTCTCTCTGCCATCTCCCTCCACCAACCAACATGCTGTTGCAGATACTGTATATTGTCTTTCTCAGCACCTGCTTTGTCCTCCTGCATGACCCAGCCAGGAGCACCGGAGACCATGTTTCTTTAACCCGCTTGCTGCAAGAGTTCCACTGTTGGGGCACCTGGGTGGCTCAAGGGGTTCAGTGTCTGCCTTCGGCTCAGGTCATGATCCCAGGGTCCTGGGATCGAGCCCAGCATTGGGCTCCCTGCTCAGTGGGGAGCCTGCTTCTCTCTCTCTCTCTCTCCGCCTGCTGCTCCCCCTGCTTGTGCACCGTGCTCTCTCTCTCTCTGTGTCAAATGAATAAATAAAATCTTTAAAAAAAAAAAAAGAATTCCACCTGTTCTGTAAGTGGCACCAGGCAGCTGCCCTTCCTTGAGACCTAGAGGTTGACATGCCCAGGGAGTTAAATTGCTGGACCATGGGTGCTGTGATTATCCTGGATTATCTGGGTTGGCCCATTCTCATCCCTGAGTCCTTGAAATCAGAGAGACTTTCCCAGCAGGATTAGAGAGATGAAACAGAAGGGGGAGGAGAGATTTGAAACATGAGTGGTACACCACCCGCCCCAGCTGCTTTGCAGGTGGAGGAAGAGGCTGCGAGCTAAGAAAGGCAGGTGGAAAAGCAAGAAGACAGATGCCACCTGTGGCCCTGGCAAGCAACTGCACACCTTGATTCTAACCCAGTGAACTCACGTCGGACTTCCGATCATCAGAAGGACTCCAGATCGTCAGATGATACATTGGGGTGGTTAAGCCGCCCAGCGTGTGGTCACGTGTTAGGGCGCTAATGGAAAACCGGCACACCTGTGTTGGAGTGGTAGCATTTAGTTTGTGGAGTTGCTGGTGCCAGGTGTCTGGCTGTGGAGGCAGAGGGGTTCTGTGGGGCAGCCTGTGGTGGGTTGGGCTATTCTACTAGACAGGCTACATAATCGGTGGGGCCCTTGTTCAAAACGTTGGGAAACAGTGCTAAGGTGTTAAAATATGAAGCCTCTCTTTTTTCTGCCATTTCTTTCCCAACTTGCCCTGATGTTTTCTTATTTGCTGTTTAGTATCCTTGTAAGTTAAAAATAAAAGGTTGAGTTATTAGCATGAATTTTATCTTTATCTTCCTATTCTACAATGCCAGTTTTAAGTGTAAATACAAGCGCGTTTAACAAGTGTGCGGAATCACCAACATGACAGGGTGTGTTTCCCATACACCCATGTATATTTTGAACTTACCAGAACAGCGGAAAGTTGCACAAACTGTTTTTCTTTTACTCCTTGGAACATGCACTTGCCACCAGCACACTGTGACTCCAGCTCCTCATGAGTGATGGTGCGCTGTGGGGAAAGAGTTGTCTGTCTTTCCCTTTCCTTCTAAGTGGCCAGTTGGCAGTTGAGTTGTTGGCTTTCCCAGCCAAGTGTAAGAGAGGATGTGGCAGGGTTGCCCAGTCACTGGGCCTGCTCTCTCTGTTGGAAGCAAGTTCTGCTTCAGGTGGAGAGTGTGGCGGAGCCGTCAGCACTTACTCCTCTCACTCGAACATGTACCTTGCTCCGAGCTTCCCTGAGCCACCAGACATGGCAGGTCCACCAGAATTCCATGCTGATGGTGCCAGGAATGCAACATGCAAACAAGGCCACTAAGAACAGAATGCAGGCATGTGTTACCTTCTCCCCTGCACATGCGCATTCTATCTGGACCTCACTTACAACACACAAGCTCAGAGATGAGATCATTGAAGTTTCAGGACCATGAAAGCAGGGCATTCATCCAAATGCAGGGGCTCTTACACTGAGCATTGGCGCACCGTGTGCTGGCGCAGGTCACATGGCCCTAGGACCAGACCTTTTTCTACTAGATTATTTTTGGTGGCGTAGCATCCAAGACTGGCGCTTTGCTCACTCAGAGGTTTTGAGGGTCACCTCATGTCTTTAACTAAATTTATTTCTGTTTAAAATAGCTAGATGGGATTCTGTTGTTTGCCCTAAGTACCAGGAACAATTCAATCAAGTCTTGGTTAACTTGTCTTGGGCTGAGTGGTGTCCCCACAAAGAGAGATGTTCAAGCCCTAACTTCGGTGCCTCAGAATGTGACCTTATTTGGAAATAGGCCATTAGGTTAGATCCTATTCCAATATGACTGGTGTCCTTATTGAAAGGGAAATTTGGACACAGAGACATGCACAGAAGGAGCACACCATGAAGAGGAAGGCAGAGATGGCACTGATGCAGCTACAAATGAAAGACTGGAAATGAGCCCCAGAGGCTGGGGGGAGGTTAGAGCAGATTCTCTCTCACAGCCTCAGAAGGCTGCTGACCCTTTGACCTTGGACTTCTACCTCCAGAACTGTGAGACAAGAAATCTCTCTCTTGTTTGACCCCCCCCCCAGATCGTGGTGCCTTGTGATAGCCACTCTAGGAAACGAATATACAGCTGGTACTCTGTTATGTTTGGGGCATGGACTGTGGCAAAACATGGAACAGAGTTCAGATGCCCACCGCCCAGAAGTACCACACATCTGCACAGGAAGAGGTAGACGCTAAGTACATATCCTGCCTCGCGAATAAATGCAGGAATGGGGTTGAAAGTCTTGGAACTTCCAGCAGGAATGGCTAGGACAGGATGCAAGAAGCAAAGTAGTCACTGCAATACTTCATCAACAAGCTGGCTCAAAAAAAATTGAAATAAACATTGCAAATGAATCATTAATAGGCTTGTAATACGAAAAGTAAGGCAAAACAATAAGAAAAGACATCAAGAACCTAATATGTAAATAGCACAGGGCATGAACAGTTTTAAAAAGAGGAAATTTAAGAGTTCATAAGCTTAAAATGTTCATCTGCATCAGATATTAAAAAGTGAAATTTTTATCAGTTATACGTTTACGGTTTTATTTCTTGGCCTTTTGTTCAACTAAGTGCAAATTTCCCCTGCCAAATTTCTCACATCTCATTTAATGAGGATGATTCTATTTTTTATTTTTATATTTATGTTTCTATTTTCCATGACTAAAATTGTATATTTATTATTTTATTATTTATATTTTACCATGAACAATTTTGTCAACAGCTGAACTTTTTATTGACTTCTACTAATCATTTTCATTATAAATTGAATGATAGACCCTTTTGTTTATTTCTTCAAAAATTACCTCTTGCGGCGCCTGGGTGGCACAGCAGTTAAGCGTCTGCCTTTGGCTCAGGGCGTGATCCCGGTGTTATGGGATCGAGCCCCATATCACGCTCTTCCTATGAGCCTGCTTCTTCCTCTCCCACTCCCCCTGCTTGTGTTCCCTCTCTCGCTGGCTGTCTCTATCTCTGTCGAATAAATAAGTAAAATCTTTAAAAAAAAAATTACCTCTTATTTAAGAAAACAATAAGAAACTTGTAGTCCCAAAAATGAAGATCACCCTCGTTGATATTTAAAAAATGCAATGCATGCACTTAGTTAGAAAGTTCCAATACTAGAGAAAGTAAAGCAAAAGCAAATTCTCCTTTCCACTCTCCTCTGTCCGTCTCTTCAGAGATGACCACTTTACCTTTCTTCCATATCTTCCAAAATGTTTTGACAAAAGTTATATATATATTTTTCTAAGATTTTACTTATTTATTTAACAGAGAGAGACAGCCAGCGGAGAGAGGGAACACAGGAAGGGGGAGTGGGAGAGGAAGAAGCAGGCTCCCAGCGGAGGAGCCTGACATGGGGCTCGATCCCAGGACTCTGGGATCATGCCCTGAGCTGAAGGCAGACACTTAACAACTGAGCCACCCAGGCGCCCCAAAAGTTATATTTTTTTAACTTGTGTTTTTAGAAAATTTTGAACAATGGCGTGAATTAGGAGCACACACAGGGAAACTCTAGACTCCCTACATGTAACTTGATAATGTTTGACAATGGGGCCTCGATGTTTTCACATTGAAAGTGGCATAACTTTCTCCTTCATAACTGTGAAATACCATGTTGTATCAAACCTTAGGGGTCAGTCCAATTTTAAAATGTGGGAGAAAATGGTCTTAAATCCGAGATCCTTTGTTCCTGAAATTTTGCTTCCAGGAACCTAGGGAAATGTTTAGAAGTGCAGATAGAGATTTATGAATAATGGTATTTATGGCAGTGTTAATATAAGTAGGAAATAACCCAAATGTCCACATTGGATAATTAATGTAAAGTATATCCATATGAGGAAATATTATGTAACTATTAAAATGTTTGAGAAGAGTGTTTAATGACCTACCTAATAATATGGTTTTAAAGCAAAACAAAAGTAGGGTATAAAATCGTATATAAAGAATGGTCTCCAGCAAGTAGAAAACACAGACAAATAAGACTAGAATAAATTATGCCCATATGTTAAAAGTAGTTATTTCTGAGGAGTTGGCAGATGTATTTTCTAATTCTTCTACTGTACAAAATGGATTAATATTTAATTAAAATCAATACATAATTTTTAAAAGATTGCTATTACATTTCTCTGCACAACCAAATGGACTATCAGTAATCACGAGGAAAGATATCTGAGGATCAAGGCTGAAGCTTACTGCCGACACCCAGCTGGGCTTGAAGAGGTGTAGAGAGTTGCCAAGTTTAAAACAGTCAAATGACACCATAAAAATTCAGGTCAGGTGCTAATATATCAAGCTGTTTTTCTGAAATACTGAATCTTTAATTCAAAACTTAAGCAGTAATAAAAATGGGCATGAATTGCCTACATTACCCACATCTCTTCAGAACTCAATCACTATCAGCAGCCTCTAGGGAGAAAAAATGAAATAAAAAAGCACATTTCCTTGAGTTTTAAGAGATTCACTAGACGCTGAAGAGCACCACTTCCGTGTGTGTGCACAGACCATGAGCAAGCAGGAGGTCAGGGAGATTAAAGCCCCAGACTTCCAATGGGGAAGAGAGCTTTCTGTTGAGCCAGGGGTGAAGAACTATACCCAGTAAGACTCCTTTTGAAGGGGGCTTTACAAGGAAGGAGCAAGCACAGATCAAACGTTTACCACAGGACCAGGAACGATCATAAACATCATGAACACAGCCTTCCTCTTGTGCTTTCTATGTAAATAAGTGATTAAGAAGCCGCCATCTTGAGTTTTCTTCTCTTTCTTGGGCAGAGGTAAATGAACACTAGGCTATTGTGGTTTCCTCATAGTCAATGCATTCCCTCAAATGAGCAGAAAGGGAGAAGGAAAAGCTGAGTAGCCAAAGAAATTCTAGCAAACAGACTTGTTTTTCTTATTTAAGTTCTGATTTCTGGGAAGGATTCATGTTTATGTTAAGTCTATTTTCAGAAATAGGCCCATTTGTAAATGGGCTGGTTGTGCTGAAAATGATATATAGGACTCTCCGAAGTGCAAGGAGAGGCTGGTCCGGGGTTGAGAAGAAGAGAGGTAATTTAAAAAACATAACAAAACAAACTTTTATTATTTTAAAATAGTAAGATTCATTTTTTTCCAATGTCTTTTCTTACTCAAAGGCTAAGGACTAGCTTAATTACTTAAAAAGAGTTATGATACATTGATATTTTAGAATTCCCTTTCTTAAACAGGGATTAGTATCAATTAACTCTTTTTTTTTTTCTCACACCTTTTGGTTCATGGGTGTGTAAATGACTGGAGGGGTTTGGGACCCTAACTGTGTGGAGTGATGTTTGAAGGAACTGAGCCTGGCTGTGTTTGGTCTTTATGTAACAGATTGAAGGGCAGGATGATTTATCTGTGGTTATTTATTTATTTATTTTTTTACTCTTTAGGTCAATATACTTATAAAATATACATATATTCCACTACGCATAAATGTATATATTTATATCAACTCCTTAGGTATAGTCGAGTGGAGACTATTTACTTCAGAGTGTTCTGGATGTGTCATAATAACAACAAATACCCATTTCATTATTCGTATTTTCTCACCAAGCGTATACCCATTTCACAGGGTGCCAGTTGCTATCACATGCTATTTATTTATTTATTTTTTATTTTATTATATTATGTTAATCACCATACAGTACATCCCCAGATTCCGATGTAAAGTTTGATTTCATTAGTTGCGTATAACACCCAGTGCACCATGCAATACGTGCCCTCCTTACTACCCATCACCAGTCTATCCCNCAGCTTCTTAATCCAGTCATCTGTTGAAGGGCATCTCGGCTCCTTCCATGATTTGGCTATTGTGGACAATGCAGCTATGAACATTGGGGTGCATATGGCCCTTCTCTTTACTACGTCTGTATCTTTGGGGTAAACACCCAGTAGTGCAATGGCTGGGTCATAGGGTAGTTCAATTTTTAACTTTTTAAGGGACCTCCACACTGTTTTCCAGAGTGGCTGTACCAACTTGCATTCCCACCAACAATGTAGGAGGGATCCCCTTTCTCCACATCCTCTCCAACAATTGTTGTTTCTTGCCTTGTCTATCTTTGCCATTCTAACTGGCGTAAGGTGGTATCTCAGTGTGGTTTTGATTTGAATTTCCCTGATGGCTAATGATTTTGAACATTTTTTCATGTGTCTGTTAGCCATTTGTATGTCTTCATTGGAAAAGTGTCTGTTCATATCTTCTGCCCATTTTATGATTTGTTTATTTGTTTCTCGTGTATTGAGTTTGAGAAGTTCTTTGTAGATCTTGGATACCAGTCCTTTATCTGTGGTGTCCTTTGCAAATATATTCTCCCATTCCGTGGGCTGTCTCTTAGTTTTTTTGACTGTTTCCTTGGCTGTGCAGAAGCTCTTTATCCTGATAAAGTCCCATAAGTTCATTTTATCTTTTATTTCTCTTGCCTTTGGAGATGTGTCGTATCACATGCTATTTAATGTCCATAATTCTCCTGCGTAGCTCTTGTCAGCCTTTTTTTTTTTTTTTTTTTTTTTTTTTTTAATGGGAAGACTGAGGCCTCGCCGGTTTAAATTACGTGCCCCAAATCATCTGGACAGAAAGCGAAAGGTCGGGATTCAGATCGGATCCCACAAAAACAGGTTATTTGCACCAGGACCACAAAGCTGGCTTGAAGTGCTCAAAATAAAGGACTGGGGAAGGAGAACGTCTTCACGATCGCTTCAGAAAAAGAGGTTTTGCGCTTCAAAAGCAGAGGGAAGGTTCTAAAAGGCTGGATTTCATTTGATCAGACTCAACCCGAGTGGTGGATGGGGGCAAACTCGGGCCACGACCGGGGCGTGCTGAGAACCAGGGAGACTTCATCTCCTACGACAGCGCATGACTAGGAGGTACCACCCAGTGACCCTTTTCGAGGACTGCGGGGGCCGCAAGTAGAACAGAGACACCTCAGCACCCCCCCCCACCAACCACAAGGCAGCTGATGGAGTGCAGGCCTGACGCCCTCCTGGTCACATCTGATCCTCATGCCCTTCCCCCTCACCCCGGGGAGCCGACCCATCTTGGGCACGGCTGCTTGTCGCTGGTTCTTCCTGGAATGCCTTTCCCGGTCTCTTACCACCCAGGCTCAGGCCTCCCCACCTCACTCCTCATCACTAATGGCTCCTAACTGACTTGTCTCTTCCACCCACAGTGCATCCCAACCCATAACACCATCTAATTAATTTTCCCGAAACACTTTGATCGTCTAACCACTCTGACCTCAAAACATGAATAACTCCTCTGGCCTGTTGGACAAAACAAAACTTTTTTTAGCATTGCTTCCAGCTTACTTGCTGAGCTTCTGGACCAAGTATTTGCTAGAAATGCCCTGACATCTTTGCCTCGGAGTTTTTTGTTCCTACTCATTCATGCGGCAAAAGAAAATCTCTCTTTTCCTCTGTCATGTCAATCAGACCAAGTTTTCAAAGCCAAATTAAAATTGGCCTTCATCTCTGAGCTGCCCCTCAAGGCTTGGGTGCTTACGTGATCCGGCTGGAAAGCACCTCCACGGGGTTTCCCACCACACCGGAAGCCCAGGGTCGGTTGTCTTGTCTCAGCATCAGCAGGAACCGAGAAAGGGCTTGATGAAGACCCCGTAGTACATCGCACTGATGGGGAAGCGACAAGGCAGGGTGGTGCTGTGAACAAAAGGTGAGGATGCAATGTGTGCAGAGACTGGTGCTGAGAAGGGTGGAGAAGAGCCGGGAATGGGTGTGAGGTCAAGATGGAGGTAGCCCCAGGGAAGGGGTGGGAGCTACGGGGATGGGTTATAACCCCCATTTCAGTGGATTGTCTTAGATAACACTGAAGCAGTTGCTACCTGGTCCCATGATATTTGTCAGCGATGGGGAGTATATAATCCTTGAGGATGTGGTGTGAAGTGTTCCAGGAAAGGATTATTCTGGAGCCCAAGAGAGTCCAAAATTCCCTGGAGGCTTTGAGCAGGAAACACTACCCTTCTTAAAATTGTGCAATAACTATTCCTACTGAGCTCCTATTGCATCCAGTTGGAGGGACCTACCCGCTTTTCTTCTTGCCACCGCTCACAAAGCACTTGGAGACTTTAATCAAATCCCTCAGAGTTCAACCTTAACATCAGTAGCTTTTTACAACATATAGATATCACATGCCGTGTGTTGGTCACAGTCTGTCTCTGGGATTGCAAGTTCTGGAGTCTTGGTTTATAATTTTGAAGTTTCAGGACCACATGTAATATCAAGGATAAAGCTTTATGATTAAACAATATATTGGAAGAAATTCATGGTAATGGCATTTGGCGAGAGTTGAAAGCTTAGCGTCTCATGTTCATGAAGATCTAAAAGAACTTTGGTTTTTGTTTTCTGCAAAGGTCCTTCTCAGTTAACTGCATAATATCCAATTATGCATCTTAAAAGAATTTAGGGTTGAGAAAACCCAGCTACTATTGGAATCTTTGATTCTACAGAATATGCATTCCCCAAACCAGTGCTTACACAACAAAACTCTTCCCTCTGGGGTCCAGTTGATCATCCTAACTTTTCAGCTTGCCTTGCAAAGCCACAGCCTCATTACCATAAAATGCTACAGTTTCAAGTGTTCTCAAAATCTAGTGTTGTAGCTGATTTTGTTCCTTATTTGATCAGGAAAGAAAAAAAAACCCACACCTTTTCTTTCCCTGATGTCTTAAATGAACTCAAGTTTTAATATTTATTTTTTTAAGATTGTAGCATTTTAAGCACATCATTTTTATAGGTGTGGGAATCACAAGTCCTTTAAATATTTTGATCTTGAAGATGGAGAAAACTACAATTATCACTTACTGCAAGTAAGCAGGGAGGCCCGAGTAGTGCTTTGTTTAGTCTGATCCTTCTTAGTCGTGAGAAGAGTGGCAAGTTACCCTCCCAACCGCGTCTCCTGAGCAAATTTGCTGTGACCACAGGTGGTGCGCCCAGGTCAAAAGGTATAAGTCATGTCTGGTTTTGCAGAAAACACTAGGGTAGTAGGAGATTAGAAACGTAGTTTCCTTTAAGTTGATGAAGACAGCATATAGATAACGCTTTCCCTAGGTCAAAGACAAGAAATGGGTTCATTTTCCTCTTACTGGAAGAATTACATTCTCCATTTAGTGATTCATAAATTAAGGGTTTATTTTTGGTTGAATCAGATGCTCGGAGACCTGGATTTTGATTCTCTAGATCAGTGTTTCTCAGCTCTGAGCTATTCACATCTGGGTCCAATAGTTCTTTGCTGTGGAGCTGTATGGTGCGTTGTAGGGTTTTTTGATAGCATCTCTGCCCTCTGCCCACTAGAAGCCAGCAACACCCCCTCTCCTCCTAAGTTCTAATGATAAAAAATGTCCGCCAGTTGACAGTGACTGCTCTAGATTTACTTTGTTTTGGGGTGAACTCAGCAAACTTCCTTAAATGTTAAGAGGAACCAGGGAGTAGGAGTTACTGGAGAGCAAGAGTAACTGACTCTCCCATAGGAATGGGTGTTGTGAGTGGGCACCAAAGAAGTGTTTCCTTCTCGAATGGACCTTGGCAGCCATGTTGCTACATAGAGCAGAGCTGAAGGCACAAATGTCTTTTGTAAAATTTTAGGGAATCTAGGATGGTCATGTCTCCCAGAAGACCTAGTTTACTCTCATGTGGGTGCATCCCTTAGCTTCAGATATAAATCCCTGTAAAAAATTCAGCAACATGTCTGTTGGAAAACCAAGAATGGCAAGAACGCCTTGCTATCTCCTATCCCCCTTTCCTTGACAGACATCACTAATCAGTCATCGCACTTTGATGCCGAATCTGATGTCAGCCTCAAAATCTTTCTCAACACAGGATTCCAAGCATCACTACTAGTATCTGGGACTTAGAGCTCAAGTTGAAACCTATTTGAAACCATTGCTTTCACATTTTTGCCAGTTATTTTAAGGACAGTGGTGGCTAGTGATGAAATATGTTGTTTAAAATATAACCTACAAACAAAGCCTCAAAGTCTAGCACAAAGAATAAAAACACCAAAGAGAGTGAATCTGGCAAAATGAGAAGTCAAGATAAAGTTGATCTGTCTCTTCGGCACCAATGGCATGGAGATTCCTTCTCCCACGGTCAAGTAGTCAGTCAGGTTTAAGGGAGAAACGTGCAGGTCTAAACTTTGCTCTGGTGTTTCAGGGCTGCCCACCAGGAATCATCCCGTGTGTGTCCTGAAAACTGAGGAGAAGGGCAAGAAAACGTTGGACCACTCCTACCGATGCTAGAAAAGGAAGACCTTCCCCACCTGCAGGTGTGCGGGCTGCTGAAAGAAGTCAGGAAATTCACCCCCAAGTGAGAGTTTGCAGAGAGAAGTGCCTCAAACTGGGGTTGATGGTCACTAAGTTTGGGGGAGCCAATAACTCTGCTTCCGTAAACTCCCAATGATCTGGAAAGCTTACCAAACTGCCAAATCGGGGGGAACTAGGAGAGCGGTTTGGATCTGTTTGGGGGCCTCAAAACCAAATCAGAAACTCTAGGAGTGGGCCCTGTCGCCCTATCTTTAAACTCCCAGGTGAGTCTGAGGCCTGCTGGAGCTTGAAAATTCTGATGGAAGGCATGTCTGTTCAACTTTGATTTGCATCCCCCACCCCCAGCCTTTTCAAAGGCAATAGGTGTGGGATGGGATCCCTGTTTCTGCATTTGATCTGGGGTCTTGGGCTACAAGCGAGTATTTAAAGGTGATGAGAAGAATTAGAATTTCTCTGGGGGAAAGCTCTCTTTAACCTAGGGACACCTGCCCTGAAGGCATAGAGCCCTTGTTGGGAAGTGGGGGGGTGGAGCTGGAGAACGTAGAAAGAGCAGGGGCGCCTCTCTGGGCACTGAAGGTGTGCAGCACGGAGCGGGAAGCAGAGGGAGGCAGCTCGGGCAGGCGAAGGAAGCCAGCCGGTCAGCATTATAAAGCTTCGTTGGCCTCTGAATCAGAATGTCGCCTGCTGTCTGTTCAGCAAGGGATAGGGACCCTTGCCTGTTTCCAGCTAACTACGGAGGCAATCCTCGTCTGACTTCCAACTGCTGCCTGCACAGGTGCGGCGGGCGAGGAGAATCGCGGTTGCTCAGAGCCGGTCGGGTCCTTGTGCCTGCTAGGCTCCTTGATCCCGAAGTGCTTTCACTCTCAAGGAATTCCTATGAAATCATCTTGGACCAAAAAAAGCTATGACCCAACTTTTTCAGCAGGCTGGGTTCAGAATGCCTTTTAGTTATTTCCAGAAATCAAACTTGCTCTCCAAGGAGGAAGTGCTGCTGCCACGAGGCCCTTGGAACATATGAGACATGTGTTCTTTGAAGGTGGTTCCAAGTTCCAAGCAGTAGGAGATATGCTGGGAGCCAGAGCCTTTCCGATGGCTCCTGGGAAGGACTCGGCCATCATCTGGAGGTACAAGCTCCGCAGATTGAACGTGATTTTGTTCGGTAGCTGATGGCCATCTCTCACGTGCCCTGGTAGAAATAAATGGCCCCAAGGGCATTTTTGGTGGGAGTGGAGGAGGATGGGAGGGTACCGGGCATCTCCCGAGGAGGTGAGGAGAACAGGGCCCCCGAGAAACTTGCCTCCTTCGCAGTTTTGTGGAAGGCCACCTTTTCAGCCTTGCGCAGAACCCCCCACCCCCGCCCCGGGTGGCAGGGAGAGGGAGATACCACCATGATTCAGTGAGTCAGCTGCTCCCCACAGAGCAGGCAACCAGACTCCGTGAAATGTTAATTATCTGTTAGAAAAAACAGTTTATTTTACACAGTTTCAAAAACAAAATTCCAATTCCTGGGCAGACTTTGTTATTTAACTCCCTCGGCCTCCACGTACACATGCTCGATAAAGGTACGTGAAAAAAACATAAAGTGGTCTTGTCCAACATGATAACATATGTTCGTTACTCGAAACCCTAACACATACACACATGGTGGCTGAGTTACAGTCAGCAGTGCGCTATAAAATGGCATTTCCTCCCCTCACTTTGGATTGCCCTTGCCATTCTAGAGAACAGCGTCAATCTCCAACACGACAGCCATCTACTCCAGCCCAGCAATATCACATGGTTCACAGCGTTTCTTTGGGTATTTTATCAGCTCAGCCCCCATTGTTTCTCCAGTGATAAATTACATTTTAATTATTTCTTTATTTTATGGAGTGGAGAGTCATAGTAATTTCCGTGTCCCCAGTCCCATTAACTTCCTGGTAGCATTGTTTGAAGTCCCCAGACCCTGATGTGGAATCCAACTGTTTCCCTAATATGTGGGAAGCACACACGGCTTGTTTACGTCAAAAACAATTCTGGCCATGGTTTTCCTTTTTCACCCAGTCTTTTCCCATGAAAATTCTGGCAGGAGCCTGGGTTAGTATTCCAGGGCATGGGGTAAACCCGCTGTACGGTGGCAGTGGGTGATGGAGTGAGGTCGTTAGGACTGATCTGGAATACAGCACTGAGCCCACCAAGTTAAGCTGAAGAACTGGGAAGTGACATCACAGCAGGATGATGTCGGTGTTCGCATCTTGTTGGGTTCCTCAGTGTCTGTACCTCGTTTGGTTCCTACTTTCCTTGAGTTTCTTTTCAGGTTTCTGTCTGTCCATCTCAGAATTCCTCCACCTGGCCCCTGCCCTACTCTCAACCCAAAAGGCAAGGGCATGGATTGTCTTTCCAGAGGCAAGCCGCTCAGCCTGTGCCCAAATCCCCTCCCTCCCGTGGCCTGCCTCAACTCACCACTGCGTTATACCTTCCCTTCCTCTTTGGAGCTCCTTCTTTTGTCTGTCAATGATGAATTAATCTGCACATGAAGGATTCACTCAGATCTATGTTTTCATATACAAAACACCCCATCTCTGACCCTTGAAACGCAGCTCCATCACTCTTTGTGATTTCACTGTGAAACGTCTCCTTTTCGGAAAAGTCACATTTTGGAAAATGTGTGCATTTTGGTCTTTGTTCTTCTGCCTCCTGATTCCTCTTCAAACTTACACCACGAGTCTCATTTGGCCCCCAACCTCCTCCATAAATGTTCATTGCTAAGATTTTTGGCTTATTAATGAGCAGGCAGCCGTGTGGAGGTGGAAAGAAGCAGAGAAAAACTGGGGGAGGGAAACCGGTTAGTGGCAATCATAAGCCTAAGGAAGCCGGAGGCCGTGAAGAGCTGCATTGGGGTTGTGGCAGGTGTCAGAATAGGAGAGCGCTGGTGTGGAAAACACTGTGGGCAGCCCATCTACGGAGCTCGCGGCTGATGGGCCTGGTGTATTTCAAGCCTGAGTGCTGGAAAAAAGATGCTGGAGTTACAAATACAGGGACCACAGGAGGAGAACCGTGAGGGCGGGTGGGGTGCAGTGGATGAGGAGATTACTTTTAGACACGTTGAATTTGTGGGGCCAGTCAGCTGATGGGGGATGAACCTCAGAAATGTGACTGTAAGGCTGGAGAAAGAGAGAGGCGATAAAGATACAGACGTTCAGGTCAACTGCAGTCAGAAGGGAGTCTAAACTGGGGCCGTGTGAGCTTCCTGAAGAAGAATGCACAGACAATGGAGCAAGGAGGACATAGGACAGAGCTTTAGAGAAATTCTGCATCTCAGGGACAGGTAGACAGGCCCTGAATGAGGACAAGAAGGAGAGATGCAGAACCCTAGAAACCAGGACTAGTTCCCAAATGGGAGTGCTGTCAGCAGAGTCAGAGGATGTGGAGGGAGAAGGCAAAGCAGGGATGTGAGGAGCCCCTGACCAAGCACCTGCTGGGCACTGAGCACTGTTTCAGGAACTAGACTGGGGATTCCCTAATGGACAGCAGACCCTGTCCTTGCCCTTCAGGGAACATTCATTCTAATGACACTGGCAGCAAATCAACACAGAATTACAGTTAGTCTGCTGAGTGCTGTAACAAGGGGTGGGTAGGGCTGCCCTTGTCTCCAATATTGGGGAGATGGATATGGAGACCTGTCAACCCTCCCCTGACACGTGAGGGCTCTGGGATCGGCTGCCGGAATCTCTGTTATGGTTTAGCCACTTAGCATCTGGGAAATCCCTACTCAAAGTATTTTTTTTTCTTTTTTTCCTTTTTAGAGAGAGCATTTGCAAGCATGGGTGGGGAAGGGCAGAGGCAGAGGGAGAGAGACTCTCCAGCAGGCTTCACACCCAGCAGGGAGCCCTACACGGGGCTCGATCCCACGAACCTGAGATCATGACCTGAGCTGAAATCAAGACTCAAATGCTTAACTGACTGAGCCACTGAGGTGCCCCATGGGTAACTCCTACTCTTGACTTCAATTTCCTCATTGATGGTAAAATACAAGAATAGTAACTGTTCTGCTTTACAGGCCTATGGATGGGGATTAAATATGTTAAAACATGTCATGCACTGAGGCGGTGACTGACACGTGAGGAGCCCTCGATGAAAAGCCTCCACACTTCTATGGGACTTACTCTGTGCCAGATGCTGCTTTACCCCTCACAGCAGCCTCATGAAACAGGTCGTATCCGGGCGCCTGGGGGGCTCAGTCAGTTAAGCATCCGGCTCTTGGTTTCAGCTCAGGTCATGATCTCAGGGTCGTGGGATTGAGCCCCATGTCAGGCTCCACACACGGCAGGGAGTCCGCTTGAGATTCTCTCTCTCTCCCTCTGTCCCTCCCCCTGCCTGCTCACTCTCTCTCTCTCTCAAATAAGTAAATTAGTATTCTCATTTGCATTTTTACAGTAAGGACGCTGTAGGATAGTGGGGCAGAGCTAAAAGTGTTTGTTTTCGTTTGTCTCCTCTCTACTCTGTTGGTGATGGAGGGATTTCCACCCTCCAGTCATGGCCATGGCCCAGCCCATGACACTTGATGCTGGACAGATGGGACGCACAGGAGTTTTGTCACTTACTCTCACAGCTCTGGTTTAGAGGACATGGCTTGCTTGGCAGGACCCCGCGGGGGTTTGTGGACAGAGTGAACCTGGTGGTTCTGTAGTAACAAGAGGGTGGGGTGCCCCCTGGTTCCTGTGGGAGGATGTGGCCGGCTTGTTTGGATCATTCCGTGGGCTGGCAGGGAACTGAAACCCACTGCCCAGGGGCGAGCAGGCACTGTGCCTGTTCTCCGTGATAAGAAGTGATGTTTGGCTGGGGACCTTATCTGCAGGAGCAACACGGGGAAGAGAATGTGTGGGTAAGGCCCTCTGAAGCCCTCCCGATTTTATCAGATGTCAAGGTAGCACTTAATACTGAACCCCAGTTTCTGGCCTTATGGCACAGCAATTTGGAGGGAATTCGGACCCAGGCAGTGTGGATCTAGGATCACGCTCGGACATACTGTTCCACCTCACTCCAACGTAAGCAGGATGGTTGTTCCCTGACCATCTCTACATTGTTCTATACCCCCATCTTTGCCTGGATTTTCCTCTTGATTCCAGATGCTGCCTGTGGAAATCCTGTCTGTTCACCAAAACTGTCAAATTCCAGTTACTCTGTGAAGTTTTGTGTCTCATCCAGATGTAGCCCCTGCTTCTTTTCCAGGTAGCACTGTGTAGTGGGAAGGGCATGGTGTTTGAAACCAGAAAATCATGGCTTGGTTTCTGGCTTTCCTATTTATTTGCTACCTAATCTGGGGAAATATATTAGACTGAATTAGCCCATTTCTCAAGTGCGGGTAATAATACCTCTTTGAAATGATACTGTAAGATTATCCATGAAAATAGATGCAGAGCACTCAGTATTTAGAAAGCACACAATAAATATGAATTTTGTTCTCTTGAATTATTTTGTATTTCTACTGATGCCTATTTTATTGGGCCTCATTCTCCAATTATTTGTGTATTTGTTTTGCTCACCCCCTACTAGACTATTAACTTGGAGACAGCTGGTATTCCTTGTCCAGTTTGTTCATTGCTCACCGTCACTTTCCACATGCTGGATATTTTTATCAACACTGGAAGGAACTCTGCGTATGCTGCTCTATAAATCAGCAGGGCCGTCTAGGACAATACTTTGATGTGCCTTTAATGCAACACAGTTGCGTTAACTGCTAATAAAGCCTTTTATTCCTAAAGTAAACATACTTGGGAGAGAGCACAATGATGTCAATTTATATTATATAAGTCTATATTCAGTGAAAGTGATACATACAATCCCAACGTTAGGTTTAACAGGGGTACCGTTTTCAAAACCCAAAGAGGGACAGAATGTCAAGGAAGAGGAAAAACAGGTGTCCAAAGATGAGCCTTGGAGCTTCTCAGGCAAATTTTGCTTTTTTATAATTTTTAGTACATAGATTTGGAAATGGGGAGAAAACGGATCTCAAACGTATTTGCGCTATTGTGTAAAAAACAAAAATGAAATTGCCATGGGAAAGGAATGTTTGCATTTTCTAAGCCTTTGGAAAAGAATCGTGCCTCCTTGTCTATTCCTTGTTAATGTACTTGATAGAAAACTAGATGTATCTATTGGTAAAGAGAATGGAAGACAGGAAGTCATTGGTTTATTATTTGTTTTTCTCACTCATCCCATATAAATTGTCTTGGTGTAAGGCATCTTACTTCTGGTTTTTGTTTTTGTTTTTTTTCTTTCAGGTTTGTGTGTTTGTTTTGTAATGATTACAATGAGAGGGATAGCATTAGCCTATGTCACAAAGGGTCTAAGAAGCTTGACACAAGTGAGCACATGGTTTTGAGGTCCCCAAATGCTTGTTTCCAAATAAGCACAAAGTAAGAAGGAAATATATTTCTGTGATTCTAGTGCTTCTGGGCAAGGGATGGGGTGACGAGGGTAGGGGGAAAGGGTCGGGGGTGGGAGCGGTGAGCACCACTGGGTAGCTCCATTCTTTGGCCAGTGAACACACTGACTCAGTGTTATGTAATGCTAACCATTTTTAGAGCCTTGCTTAAGAAATCTCAAATATCAGGAAAACTACACAATTGAAAGTAATTACGGAAGTCTGAGGGAACTCAAACCGTTTCTAGAGTCCACTGACTCCTGTCCAGCCAGGCTGTTGTTTCCACCGGGTGAGATGTGTAATTTGCTCTAAGTGCCTTGAATGTAATTTGTCCAATTTTCTACCCAACACTCATATAAGTTATCAGTTAAAAATTCCTTTCAACCAACTGAATATACTTTAGAAATTACTGAAGCCACCTGAAATCCTTTTTGAAACAGATTAGACAAATGTCCTACTAAATAAATATATAAGTGATACTGTCTGCAGACATAATTTGCTACCTGTTGAGTTGTTATCATTTCAATGATTAACAATCTGTTTGTTCGCTTGTTCTATTCTGTTTTGCTAATGACAAGAAAGGAGCTGAGAACATTTGAATTAATTGCACAGACGCATTAGTATTAATCTTTCTGGAAGTCGGTATGTTCCTTAAAATCAGGAAAGCCACTTCCATAGCTATTTGCGAAGGCATAATAGTTGACAGGAAAATTGCATAATAAAACAGACTAAGAAAAATATTTTTGAATGATAGCAAATGAAATTTAAGCTCAGCCTAACACAGAACTTCTCTCTGGTCGGTGAGACCTGCACAGCTTTGAATCTTAGTTACAGTTCAGCCAGATTGTGAACAGAAATGGGGAAGAGGCTGGGTTGGGGGTGAAGAGTTTCAATGAATTTTCAACCTGCCAAAAGGAAGTACCTAATATCTAGAGCTGTAAGTGGAATTTTGAGGAGGTTTATCAAGAGTCTTCAAAATCATTTTTCTAGAACCATCTTCGAGATGAGGATCACCAGGCATCTCGTCTGACTGATGTAATCAGGAGAAGAGGGTTTCAGGCGTGACAGAAGTAAATGATCTGCATTTAGATGCTGGGCTGGGTGATGGTGCAGGATTCCTGTGCATAAAATAATCATCAGGACAACAATCCTCATTTCAGGACTGAGCAGGGGAGAGCAGAGGCCTGTAAATTACATGCTTGGAAATCCTCTCGGCGGAAGAGCATCCTTGTCATATAACTTTTATGACAAGTCTCTCCTCCAAGTTCAGTGTCCTTTTGTTATTAACACTGCTTGGGAAGATGTGGTTAATTTAATGTTCTGATTAACGCCAATCGTGAGTTGCCAGCTTTCACATAGGAAACAGCGTTAGTAATAGAGTATAAATAGTGTGTGCTGAGCATTTTAATGAACATTCATCATAAACATAGTTATATTTTCAGAAGGAGAAATGTTGAAAAATGATGTGGTTTGTAATTGTAGAACTGATGATTTTCCGGCATACACCAGAGTTGAAGGTTTATGTGGTTCATCTCTGTGTTCTAAACCAAATCTGACTGGTATTTGAGACCCTGCCATGAGGTAGGGGTCATATCTCTATCCATCCCTGTGTCCCCGAGGGTCTTGGCTCAACAGTGGCAAGTAGCGGGGGTGCCATCTATGATCGCAGAGCAGCATAAATAATTTTAAATCACTGAAACCCCCCAGCCTATGTAGCCAGTAATCCCAACCGTATTTCCTACTAAATCTTTTATTCATACACTCAATACCTGTTCCAATAGACTCATTTGAATTTTATGTCTTTTTGACTCCGTATTTATGAAGACTTTGAATCAATTATTTTGTTCTTAAAATTGTTTTTGGTACCAATATACATGACAGAGAGAGAAGAGCAGTATCAAAGCAGCAGGTGGTGAGTGAATATATCTACATGCCAAGTCCTATGGATACAATGTCCCAGGCCTCCAAGACCACACACCTGTAGGGGTACAGTACCAACCTGTATGTGGCATGAAGCTGCCGCCCACCCAGGCTGATTGCCAGCTGGCTTTGCCACAGGCTGAAAAGATCACCTGCTCTCTTGAGTTGTTTGTGGGCCCCTGGTGAGTCTCCTGAGGTCATGACTCATAACAACGCCCAGAAAGACTCCTTCCCACTGACGATCAGTTTTGCCTGGGTGTTGGTGAATGCCCAGTACCTTCCAGGGTACAGGGGTTTAAATTCCTTATTTCAAAGGCAAAACTGGTAACCTGATGAGGGTAGTATATGCTCACACCAACACGACCCAACACCCAACACCAAATAAACAACTCTGCTGAAACAAACAAAAAAACAACAACAAAACCCTTCCTGATTTCTTAGTTTGCAATATAAGGCATCATCTTTATTTGCTGCCCCTACTGTATGGTTTTTAGCAGAGAGGTGAGGAGGTATAAATTCCCTGAGGGCAGGGACCCTTCCTACTTTGCCCATGTTCTCAGTGGCCAACAGTGCCAGACGCACAGCAGATGCTCGGGTGATATTCGTTGCATGGATGGTTGATGGCATAAGAGAAATGTGAAGGTAGGGCTATGGCTTTGTAGCTAACGCTTAGATATGTTTTCTTCTTTTCTTGTACATCTTTTCTCTCATCTTCTGAGCCTCTTTTTAGTAAATGGTGCATGTCCTGTGGTAGGCACTGTGGGGCACACAGTCAACAAATGAGAATATGTGAAGTCCTTGGAGTCTTCCCTCCTTCCCTTCATTCATTTACTTACTTATTCATTTAACGTACATTTGTTGTTCTTTTTATGAAACATGGCTTTACTGTTGTTCCTGAAAACAGCCCTGTTTCAAACGCTATCCTCTGATGCACCTTGCAGTTTAGAAGCAAAGACTGAACAGTTAAAAATAGTGAGAAGTATCTAAACTGATCAAAACGGTGTAATAATATGGGCCATTAATCCCTAAAAGTAGAGGATCCCACTGAGGAGTATTAAATGGGAGAAAGAACAGATCCAATAAATATCAGCTTAGATACTGCCAAAGAAAAATAGCTGCAACCAAATTGGCTAAAGGAAGATTTAGTCATAAGATCTTCGGAGAATAAAAAGTTTGAAGAGATAATATAAAAATGGAACTCTTAACGGACTTCATTGCAGTAGTTAATATAAATAGTTATTACACCGTGTGACCTAGAGCCCAGGAAAATAAAATCTTTTAGACTTGAAGTTTCAGATTACCTTTATGCCTACTGCATTTTAAAGTTTAAAACATTGGAATTAACCAACATCAGATACTCCTTAACGAATATAAACCATTCAGGAAGAAAACATGAATCCTCATATATTCCAATTTGAAATTAGAAGGAATGTTAAAGTCATTTTGTCCAACTTTCCTATCTCCTAGACAGGAAATTGAGGTGAAGAGAGGTCAAGTGACTGATTCAGTGTCACACAATTAGGACACATAACTTCTACTGTAGTATTCTTCAGACTATACTGTCATCTTTCTATGGAACGTTAATAGATTATCTTCATGGTACAAAGCAATCTCGCTGGAGTTTTGAATGGTTTCAGTTAACTCAGTGAGTTCAGCCTATTCCCATACAGACCCTCAAGACTGAAGGTTCCCCCAAAACAGAGGCAACTGGAATCTGCCTGAACCCTGCTGCTAGCCAGTATTTGTTTGAGTACAACAGAATATGACTAGTTTGATGATCTTCTGCATTCAAATTTCCATGGCTCCAACAATGACTCATGTCCCCTTAGTCCATTACAGGTGGCAAATCGGTAAGAAGAAATCCAACTTTATTAACCAAATGCTCCTCATCCTTGAGACAGCTGTAAGGTATATTTTATTCTTATCAGTTTATTCATTCTTGTTGAAGCATGTTACAAATAAGGAACCTGAGACCCAAGGAGGGTCTTGGAGTCATTTAAGTAACAGAGCTGTCGTTCAAATTCTAGTGTGTGGTCTCCATCCACGATGGTTAATTTTATTTGTCCCCTTGGCTAGGCTACAGTGACCCGTTGTTGGTCGAACACCAGCTTGGACGTTGCAGTAAAGGTATGTTTTGGATTGATGAACATGCAAATCCGACTTTGAGTGGAACAGTTTACCCTCCACAGTGTGGGTGGGCCTCATTGGTTGTCGTGGAAGACCATAAGAGCAAAGACTGAGGTTTTCTAAAGGAGAAAGACTTCTCCGAGCTGCAACATATAAGACCCACCTTAATTGCCCAGTCTGCTGCCCTGCGGAATTTGGACTCAAGGCTACAACATTTCCTCTTCTAGCCTGATGACCCTATCCTCGGATTTTGGACTGGCCAGCCTCCACAATCACTCTGTCTATCATCTACCTAGCTCTGGAAAAATCTCACTGATATACTTCCTTGCATGCGTTCTGTTGTCGGAAAGCCAGGCTTTTGAGTGAGTGGCGAGCTGTCCAGTTCAGCTGAGGCAAGGGCATTCAGACAGGCCATGCGTTATATAGCAGTCGGGGTGGCGTGGCCTTGGAGTCCCGGAGATCTGTGACGGATGCAGCTGTTGAAGCTCCTGGGAGCGGCTGCCTCAGGAGAGAAATCGCTGGCCCTCCACGGAGGCCTCAGTGGAGTAAATAGGACTTCAGAGCCAGAACATCAGTCTCAACAAAGGGCATTTTCAGGGGAAGCTACTCCCCATGCTTGGATAATTAAAAAAGAAAATGCAGAGGAAGAGATTTTGCAGGATGCCTTTTTAGAAGGACAGAAAATATATATTCTTCTTATCCGTAGTAAAACATCAACACCTTCTCGAATAGGAAGGAATTTAGGTTCTGAAGTAAACGCTCTAATAAGGGACAGATAATAAGTGTGAATTGAAACTAATTGGTGTTTCAGATCACTGAGCTGGTTGAAAAACCATTCGTGATGAGGTCTGTGTAAGTTGATGAGGTCTGTGTAAGTTAACAATCGCTTTCAAATGCCTAATTAAACATGGTTCTGTCCCTAGTGAGAATAAAAAAAAAAAAAGTATTGTCCTCCGTTGCATTATACTTAACCAAGTGATGAAAGTGGGCAATCTGGACAGATTTAATTTTTGTGTGTGGCGAAAGCTCTTTCTTCTCCAGAGTTGGCTGCTGTAGGTGGCCCTCGACGGTGACACATCGGGTCTGGTACAGATGGGAACGAGGTTTTGTGGGGCCCGGGCATAACCGGCCGATGTGAGAAAAAGCCACGAGCCTTGTGTCGAACAAAAAGAAAAAATAAAGAGGCAAGGTGATAGGTGGCTCGATTGTGGTTGATTTTTTTCTTTCCTATCCTGAGACTAATAATTAAAAGGGTATCAATATGGGGGTTTTAAAAATTATGCTGTGTGGGCTTGAAGCATTGAGGGCAAAAGCGTTTGCAGTGAATTACATAAGGAAGAGATCAAGGTCTCCTACTTGTAATTGTGTTTTGCTATTGGCTGAGGCCTCCTGGAATTCAGCGCGAAGGGCAAGGAGAGCACAGTCTGGCAGATGGAGTCCTGGAGAGGGTGGGGCTTCTTCTCAACCCACAGCCCCAGAGAAACTTTCCGGGTTTGGGGATTGAGGAGCTGCTCTGGAAACTGAGTGATTTCTTAAGGAGTGAGTTCAGGAGGTGTTGTCTACAGGGTGAAGAGGTCTGAGGAGACATCTGCTTCCCTTTTCACCCTCGTCTCTGGCTTCCTCCCTCCTCCCTCCTCTCTCCTCCCCACTGCAGTTTAACGCCTAGTTGCTATATGGTTTTACACCAATAGCTCCACAACAGTTCAACAACAGAAATGTTATTTCTATAATTAACTTCCTAAATGTTTGCAGGGTAGTTGATCTAACTGCTTGAGCCTAAGGTAAAGGAAAGTTTTTTGGGTTTTTTTTTTGGAATCTGTCATTCCAAAAAACAAACCAAAAACTAAAAACAACTCCATTGATACTAAGGGAGAATTATTTAGATCATTTATATATCTGGAAAAAAACTCTCAGGTTCCTCATGCAACTCTTTATTTTATGCAGAGACGTCCTCTGACAATGCTTGTGATAACCAATTACTTCTCTAGTGGAGAAGAGTAAGCAGCATGGACAGGAGGGCCAGAACCCACTGGAAAGAACATGGTTGAGGGAGAGAAACAGAAGGAAGACTTAATCCATTGGGTGAAATTGCCCATTTCAGTCGTGTTCCACTTTCCTCTTCCATCCCACTCCCTGAAAACCTGAAGAAGAGTTGACAAGTCAGAGCACTCAGGATTGAGGTATAATATTTAGGTCCTATGTCTCTATAATATATTTATTAGATTTGTTTTTTTGTCTTCTGTGATCTGGCTCTTTTTGCTTATTTAACTCATGTAGTTCTGATCCTTCTTTAGAAATGCAGAATTCTGGAGGCATCTGGGTGGTTCAGTAGGTTAAGCGTCCAACTCTTGGTTTCGGCTCAGGTCATGATCTCAGGGTTATGAGATTGAGCCCCACATTGGGCTCCACCCTCAGTGGGGAGTTCGCTTGAGAGTCTCTCTACCTCTTCCTCGCCCTACCTGCTCATGCTCTTTCTCTCTCTCTCTCTCTCTCTAAAATAAATAAATCTAAGAAAAAAAAAAAGAATTGGATTATGAAATAGGTGCTTTGGCCCTTTCTACCTTTCTTGACCACGGCCAGGTCTACCACTCTGGCCAGCAGCTTAAAGCCAAACAGCCCACCTCTTTGGGCATCGAGTGTGATGTGTTCTGTGGGAAGGGTCAGATCCTTCTATTTTAATTCTGCATTGCTTGATTCAGATCCCAACAACACTATTGGAACAGACTCTCACAGCTGACATTTCGATTGAATTCGTTCTGAAACTTTATTTCCATCTTCCCTCCATACCCTAAATTATACCGATTGTCCCCAGAGAAGGAAGCAGAAGAAAAGTCTAGTGAAGGTGGATTCCCTCACTTTCCCACACCCAGGGAAGCTGGACCCGGCTTTGCTTGGGGGGTCCAGTGTGGACATGATGAGCAAGGAAAGAGAAGCTGGGATCCTGGGACACAGTGTGTCCCAGCTGCCCTCAGCAAGGACGGTTCTCCCCTTCAAATACTGCTCTCCAGAAACCACAGATTGTAGGGACTCTGATCTCACTCTCTCCTAGACCTAAGTCTCCCCCACACCGATCAGACCTCACTGCCATTCTCCTGAAGTGTAAAACAGTCTAGAGAGATGGTTATCTCCCTAAACAGCCTTGTAGACAGAAAAGGACAAGGTTTCACTGACAAGAGCTTCAATGGACTAAAGAGACCACAGAGCCAGCTCAACTATATTGGGGGTGAAATACTGCGAGAGGTGTTGATTTTATTCTTCTTCTATTTTACACACTGAGTGAAGGGCGCAAAGGGTTTCAATGTTTCCTGTTTGGTCAGGGCAATGGACCCCGTGATGACCCAGCTCACCTGTGCTCACCCGCTGACGATTCCTGCTTTCAGGAACACCGCTCTTTACGTCAGCCTCTAATGTTCTTCTCGTCCCATTCCGTCCTCAACTCTCCCAACTCCTAATGTCCTCTCACATTGGACTCCTCCTTCTTGTTCAGTGTTATAAATGCTTGGATGATTTCCCAGCCTGTGTCATCCGAGCCCTGTGGGGTCTTGCTCCCCACTGGATAGAGAGTGGGACCAGTTTTGTAAGTCGTCAAAATAGCAAACATATTTGAAGAAAGGATGCCATAATTTGACTACAGGATTATAACTGCCCAGCGGGAGAGACGAGTAAAGTGTCAAAGGGGTCATAGTAAGTAAAAGCCTTTGTAATTGCTTTAAGTTCTTCGTCATAAATTTTTTTTCCCCTCCAGAATCAGTTGATAATGAAGCAGATAGGGAAGAATTCCAAATTACAAAGAAATCATAAAACTAACTTCTTGCGTATTTTGTTTATAATGTTTGAACAATTCAGATACGACATAGTACCTCGAGTTCATCATTTTTGTTATAAATCTCTAGGCATGTTAAATCCCTAAACATGAAGTAATAAATCTCTAAACATGAAAGATTCACTATTCAAACTTACAAATGATCTCTTTCAACATATTTATCTGAGAAAGAGAAACCTAAAATATATAGTAACAGTACTTAGAATTTCACTATTATACAAAAATCTCTCATCTTTTTAGGGATGTTAGAGATAAAGGACCAAGATGGCATTTTAAGCCATAATGTAAAATAAACTGCACCCCCTCTATGATTGTCAGTGTCTTACCCTGCTGGTTTTAATAATGCGAAGCAGATTTCATGATAATAAAGTCCACATGAAGAGCCTTTTAAAAAATGAAAAAATCAAGACAAATCAGTTCAGTCTACTCACCCTTTTATATATACTATACTACTTAGGCTGGTCAAAAATGGGACAGTAGGGTAGACATTCTCATAAAAGGGAAAATAATTCCCATCCATTACTGGTTGTTCCTTAGCAAATAATTTAGAATATTAGGATTTCAATATCAGTAAATCAAAATGATAAGAATTGGAGTAGGCATCGTGAGTCTATGTAAAAACTAGTCTGATATTGGGGGGTTTCAACTCCTATGGGGAGAGCTGAGATTCAAACGTGAAAACGTCACATACAGAAGTAACAGAGCAGGCTACTTTGTCCCCAGTTGTGTTCAAGGAAACAATCATGCCAGCTTTGGGCTGGTATAATTGGACACTAATACTACTGAAAACATTCATCAGGCCTTGCCACTCACCAGCCCAAAGTACTAAGCTGCTTTCTCCCCTTCTCTAGCTTGTTTGCTTCTGCCCTTCTTCCTCAGGCTGAAAACCAGAACATTTGTATCCAAGGATGACCTCTATCTCCCTGTATAGTGAGGACAGCTTCCATGTCTGTTGGGAGAGCTTTAAAATTTCTGTAATAGATTTTTATACCTTATTAGTTATTTCATGATTTGAGTGACTCTTGTGAATGCAGTTTTTCTTCTGTGATATTTTCTAATTGGTTTATTCCTGGGAAACTACTGATTTTTATATGTTTGTGTTGTCCTGTGTACTGGTTCGCTTCTCCTTTGTGGCTGAGTGCATCAGTTTGATGAGAAAGGTGGGTTTAAACTGATTTGTAAGCCTGCCTTTTAGTTTTGTGGATGAGCACATATTCTCCTCATCGTCGTCTCTGATCTACGGCTGCAGACATATCTTCTCCAACGGGGGCCGCTTGTTCAGAAGGAATATCACAGACTTGGTCAGACTGCATAGTCCTCTCCTCATCTCACCAGCGTTTCCACCCATCCCATGTGGCACATGAACGAATGTGCTTTCTGTTCTTCCTTTCTCCCTCCTCATCTGCCAAGCTAGAGTGTGGCTATATAGCATTCCTGTCATGCTGCTCTGTGCCCGCGTATTCTAAGATTTCTCTTAGAAGAACACGTAACTTAGATTTCCTGTCAGTGGAGCTTGAGACTCTTGGTCTCAGGGTTGTGAGTTCGAGCCTCACGTTGCATGTAGAGATTACTGAAAAATAAACTCTTTAAAAATATATATAAAATAAGGGGCACCTGGGTGGCACAGTGGTTAACCGCCTGCCTTCGGCTCAGGGCGTGATCCCAGCGTTGTGGGATCGAGCCCCATATCAGGCTCCTCTGCTATGAGCCTGCTTCTTCCTCTCCCACTCCCCCTGCTTGTGTTCCCTCTCTCGATGGCTGTCTCTATCTCTGTCAAATAAATAAATAAAATCTTAAAAAAAATAAACTATTCCTCCTTTAAAAATGTTTATGTTTTGCCTTTTTTATGCTTTTTATTTTAAAATAATTTCAGACTTGCCGAAAATTTGTAGAAACAATTCAGAGAGTTCCCTATGTGCTCTGCCTAGCTTCTCTAGTGCCCTCTATGTCAACACTACACGACCAGACTCAGGGATTGGAGGAGGATGCAACACCATTAGCTAAATTATAGACCATAGTAGTATTTCACCAATTTTTCAAGCAAGGCCTGTTTTCTGCTCCAATCCAGGGTTCCATATTGCATTTAGTGATCCCAACCCATTGAATGTCTCTAAACTATTTCTCGGTTTCCTTGCCCTTCGTGTCCCTGGCACTTTGGAGGAATACTGGTCAGTTATTTATTTATTTTTCTTTTAGAGATTTTATTTATTTATTTTAGAGAGAGAGACTGTGTGAGGGGGGAGGGGTGGAGGGACAGAGAAACTCAAGCAGACTCTGCACCAACCTTAGAGCCAGATGCGGGGCTCAGTTCCATGACCCCGAGATCACGACCCCAAGATCACGACCTGAGATGAAATCAAGAGTCAGAGGCTTAACTGACTGTGCCACCCAGGCACCTCTACTGGTCAGTTATTTTGTTGAACGTCTTCAGTTTGGGTTTGTTGTGCCTTTTGTTTTGAAGGGAAGGTTCTCTCCGTGTCTATGCCGCTTTCTAATTTGACTTCTAGTTCTAGGCCTGTCCAGAGATCGGGCTAGCCACAGGAGGCCTGATGTTCCCTCGGCTTCAAGTGGACATTTTGTATCTCTGAAGACTTCTAGATGGAGTGACACCAAGTGCAGTAGACTTTTGCTTTTTACAGGTAGGATTCTTATGTGAGGATCTTAAAAGGAATAATTATTGCAATTCTACTGCTCTATCCAAACGTCTCTAAGCAAATTCGAAACAGCTGGAAATAACTGCATGCCTAAGAGTGAGAGAAATTGCTTCAGTGAGTCAACCAAACCTGGGTCTGATTAGTGCATGCACGCCTCATGGAGACAGTGAGCTGGGAGTTGGGGTACAATAATAATAGCTAATAATAGAAAACATTATTTAGTAATTACTATGTGCCAGGAGTTGTGCTAAACGCTGCACATAAATGATCTGATTATCCCTCACAACCACCCCTTGAAGTAGATAGGAAATTGCAGGCCTGAGCAGTTAAATAATTTGCTTATGATCATATAGTTTGGAAGGTATCACCGTCTGCAACAGACAATTTGATGGTTAATGAACAGGAGCAAAAAGTACTCCGAAGCCAGGTTATAGGATGAGGGTAGATTGGAGGGTGGAGTCAGAGGGCAGATACACGGCCTGAGGCACGGGAAGAAGACCAGAGGAAGTCAAGTTCTCTTGGAGTTGAAAGCGTCCCGTAGCTATAACTCAGGTCAATAAACTTCTCAGTTGATATATCCCTGCGTTTTTCTTCTACCAGATCAATATCCGCCTTTACTTACTTCTCTACCAGACAGCTCCTTCTATTTTTGGACAACCGTGACTGTGGAACTCTTTTTCCTTCTCCTAGGTCCTAGTTAAGCTGTCTGAAGTTAACAAGATGTGTATAATGTCACTTTCACTTGGCAATCCTTCGACTATCTGAAGATAAAAATAATGTTCTGCTTCCCTCTTTTTGTTGCGATTTGCATGTTCTTCCTATAATATGATTAACAGTCCTCTCACCACGCAGGTCTCTCTCATTTGGTGAGAAGTAGGCAGATCGTAGAAGACTATTCAAATTTGACTTTGACATGAAAAGCAAAGGAAAGCCATTCTATAACTAAGGGGACTTAGATGTCAGGAAAAGGGAACTGAGTAGCCAGTGGAGGGTGAAAACCTAAGCCACGGAAGCATCTCGTGCGTACGGTAACGGTCTGGAAAAGCTCAGGGTGATACCATTTCAATAATTATTCCTTTTAAGATTTCTCTTAGAAGAACACGTAACTTAGATTTCCTGAGGACATAATCTGGAGCACATCTGAACATTTATAAACTGGTTTCTGCCTGGCACTTAAAATGTTTTCCTATTTAGGAGATGTGATTGGCAAATGAGACTTTTTATCTTTTGATGCTATCAACTGATATCCTGCAGCGAGAGTTGGGTGATGGATTTCTCTTGGAACACATGATCATTCTGTAATTTTACCGCTCTTTCCTTCCCCTCTTTCTTTACTGGTAACTAAGCCCTGAAATAGAACTTAATCTGTCAGAGGTACTCTGCATTTGTTCTTTTTACCCAGCAAACACTATTATTGCAGATGCCCGGACTATACATTCTCCTTGAAATTAAACGTATAGTAGTTGAAAGAAGAAAAGAGCTCCTGCAAATACATTTTAAAATCTTTGGTGTTCGCTATACTATTTTAAAATAGTGTCTTTTAGCAGGCAAAACAAAACGTGGCAAAGTAATGCCTTTTTTTTCTTGCCTAATGCTAATTAAATAATCAGCAAACTTAAGTGTTAAATACTACGGAGTTTCTGGATCAACTGGAAATCAAGCTGAGTCATGTATAATTCTCTTCTAACCTTGAATTCACTTTGCAACCACTCTGCAAAGTATCCTGAAAAGCTAACAATGTGTGACTATCCTATTTCTCAAGGGCATTACTTGGAAGTTAAAAAAAATCACTACTGTTTACAAAACAATGAGTTCTACTTGTCTTTAGAAAGGTGAGGCAAGTGATTTGAAATGTTTGGGAGACTTCAAGAGTCAGTACAAAAAAGAATCAGAGCAGTTATATCCTTCAGTCTCCTTAAAATTTGTTATTTAACAGAAATAGAAATTGATTAAATAATTTCAAGCCTAATAACCAACAGTTTATTCCATTGATGTTTGAAAATGGAGAAATATCTGTATTTATTAATGGAATTCTCTCTTTACTTACTGGCAGAAATTCTTCAGTTTCTTCCCCATGAAATGTGTAGATGTCAAAATTTTATCAGTATACAGTTAAAATGAAGAGCTCATCTTAGTAATAATATGGTGCAGAAAAAATGAGCTTTGGATGCTGTATGAATCCTTTGAAAGATTTATGAAAACGAAGACATGCTCAAGGCTTCATTTTTCGGGTGTATTTTTAGCAAGATCAGGTGCCATGGCATTTAAATGAAAAATTTGCTCTATGTAATTACTCATTGATCAAAGAAACGACTTAGGTTTGGGGGCAAAAATAGCAAATTCAGTTAAAATGTTCTGCTAAAATACTTCTGAAATCATTTTGTAAGGTATTTGTTAAGGCATAGGACTGTGATTCTTAGATACTATGACTTCTCAGTGTATCATCTGAGTAATTCAGTTCTATGAGTTTGAAGAAAGCCCGTGACCCTTCCAGAATTGAATTTTCTCCTTTGCTCTTCTGCTATGTCACCAGTGTGCTGTTGTAAACAGTAAGAGCATAATTATCTTCCACAGGGACCACAAAGTTTTGGGCCAGCCCCGCGTGGGATCATGCAGCCACATCAGCGACTAAATGGGCATTATATGCATTCAAGTGATTCCTTGTAGCTGATTGGGGAGTGGAAGGAAAATATTGGAATAGCTAATTTTAGTTTTTACTTAAAAATGAAGGAAATCAAGCATATTAAATATTAAATATACTCACTTAACTGATAGCTTCCCTTGCTATCAACAGATGGTGCTTTTCATGGATAGCCTCTAATGTGTGGTGAAGGCAAAGTGGGCTCTTATTTACTCTTGCCGATACAATTTGTAGGGTAGATATGAACAGCTTACTTGTTTCTGACCTGAAATCAATTCTGTTTCCTGCTTGACTGAAATTTGGGGCAATGGAGGTGGGCTGTCTGGTAGATGAACATCATTTACTTACCAAATGACATCACAAGGAATTGATAGATGAAAGAGGAAGCATTGTCTTTGTGTGAAGAAAGCCAACTTCTGAAATTTAAAAACTCTCTATAAAACTTGACTCTTTCACTTATTTTTTAGATAGGAACATTGTCAACATCAAGGAAATACATTCCTTCAGCTTTACAAGTGAATTAATTCTATTGTGTTGTTAACCAAATTCACCATTTTTTGGTTTCATTTTTAACTTGCTTTCTGACTAGTTAAGTTTTCTCTGTCTTTTCTAGTCATTGTCCCTCTTTCTCTTTTTATTCTACTTTTATCTTCTTATCAGTTGAGTCTCAGCGCAGTATTGGAGTAAATATTAGACTCTTGGTCCGTGTGTGTACTTTCCATAAATGGGTATGTGCTATTTTTGCTTCAACAGCACTTTTCCCATTTCTTCTGGGAACTAGCTCCTCTTTAACTTTGGAAGCTTCCTCTTATTACCAATAGGGCTGTCAATCACACATCCCCTCAAACCTCCATCAGTGTCATGGTGACGGACCTGGGCTAGGCCACAGGCTCAGACCAGTACTTCATGGAACATAACAAGGGAAGGGAGCCCTCTATTTGCTGATATGTCTGACTTTTAGGACAAGGGAAACTCGGAGGCTTCAGTAGTCAGCTTTGTACTACATGAGGAAGTCTCGCCCAGTCATGAAGCCAAGGGATGCACAGATAAGGGGAGTGGGGGACGTCTTCATGTGTGAGCCTCTGTTGGTCTCCACTGGACGCCAGCCACGCTGTGGGATTCTCAGTGCCTCCAGCAATTAGATTGCCTAGTTTTGCTTAGACTAGTTTGTGACGATGTGTCTGGCATGCTGTCCACTGTGTCTGAATGAGATGGCATTGTATAGAGAAAACCATATGAACTATCAATGCTACTACAAGAATGACCATTTCATAGAGTTCAACTCAACAGAACAGCATTCAGGTGGTCAGAAGACTCTAAAATCCCATCCCCGCTCATTATTTTGTGTTCTTGAGCACTTTGAGCCTCGGTTTCCTTGAAAAGAGAGGGAGAACCATCTACCTGACTTTTGTACACAGAGATTGTGAAAGCCGATAAAGCCCAAGAAAACCTTTGTAAACTGTCGGCCTCTGTAGAATGTAACCTGTTGGGACACCTGGGTGGCTCAGTCAGTGAAGCGTCTGCCTTCACTTCAGGTCATGATCCCAGAGTCCTGGGATCAAGCCCCGCATTGGGCTCCTTGCTCAGTGGGGAGCCTGCTTCTCCCTCTGCCTCCTTCTCCCCCTGCTTGTGCTCTCACATTCTCTGTAAATAAATAAATAAATAAAATCTTTATTTAAAAAATGTAACCTGTTATTACTGATGGGAAGGTCCGGTTTCGCCAGGCTGTGTTACAGTTTACGAGGATGTTCTTTCCCATGGTGCTTAGGCAGATTTCTGGAGTTGTGGGTACATGTGAGGCTGTGAACATAGCACGGTTTGTTCGAGAGTGTTATAAAGCTCTGACTCACGGCAGATAATCTTCTCCCCATTTAGGTGCCTCTCAAGGGCTCATGGGTACCTACCTGGCTTCCAGTGGAGCTGGTAACCGCTGATCAATATAAGGTTTCCTGACTTTAGGGTGCTTTCCAGTTTGTGAGAAGACTAAGGGAGGACCCTATGAATGAGGACATTCTTAGGACTCAGGGAGACACTGTTGGGGTTAAGAAGAAGCTAGTACTCACTGCGTGCTCACTCTCGCTGGCTGTTAGCTAGGACAGTGGGTCTCACAACCAACTCAGAAGATTGGTGTTCTTACTGTAACAGACAGATTAACAAAGACAAAGTGGCTCTAAGAAGATCACACAAGCTACATAGGGAAGTCCCCACCGGAGACTGCCCAGGCTCACTTCCCATGTTGCTATTTGCAAAGCAAAGGCCACCATTCTTCTTCCGTGGCAGGTCAACAAAGACACCAGGTTGATGGCTGAGGGGGCTGCGGTTGGTTCTAGTATTTCCAGTCCTATGGGGAATGCATTTTCATGTCAGAAATCCCCACAAATCCATAGAAATATTTAAAGGGGTGCAAAGCTTCTAAATGTGTAATCACCATCTTTTTAAAAAGGCCATTTGACACAATGTGTATGCCCCTACATACAAACTTACCCACTGCAGTGGAAACACAGTAAATCTACGTTTCATAATTAGGACTACATGATACATAACTCAATAATTAGGATATAAAGTACCCTGAAAAATAAAAATGGTAGAAAACATGGAAAAAACTGCTTTAAAGAGACATAATGAGTCCCATTTGGGAGGGAGAAAAACAGACAATAAATCAGTTGAATAAATACAGACCAAAATCTGGATAGAATTATCTCAAATGAGTTAATAGCCTAATTCAAAATAATATTTTAGGCTTCCAGCCACAGGCTCACAGATTCACTAAGTCTGTCCTCAGCATCGGTTTTCAGAATCTGTTCTGTATTTATTTTAGTGGAAATGAGTGAAGAATTAAGACATAACTAAATTACTTTTCCATGATGCATATGTTTTACTGGTGACACAAAAACATAGTTTCCTCCAAGTTTAATTTATCAAGTGGAGTGTAAGATTAAAATAAAGATACTCCCTAGACATATACAAATACACACATATGTACACAGATACACATTTACTTCTCATGAAGCTCTCCCTCATACCACGGGCAGAGAACAAATTATGTCACCAAGAATGGGATGTGCTTTATAAAATAATTTCTAAGATAAGTAGCTGCTGGAGGATAGTCCACTGGCATTCTCCACTCCAAACTCAGACCCAGAGACATGGAATCTGCTTTTTATTGTATAAATCAATTTTAGGAATATTCATAAACAACAAAAGGATGCCAAGCTATGGACCTTAAAGACTGTCACAACTTCTGAAACTATTCAAGAATATATATGCAATATAACATTTTGGATGCACCTAAGTGGCCTTATGCTCAGCCCTGAAAAGAAGGAAATTCTTTCTCTCCAAGAACAATTTCTAGACATTTTTGTAAGTTACCCAATATTAATGTCCTAACTCTTCTATAAGCACTGGCTTTCCTTAATATTAATTGGATAACCAAACTGGAGAAGATAATTTGCAACCTGCATAGCCAAGATTCATATCCAGAATATATAAAGGACTCTTGCAAATCAATCAGAAAAAGTTTAAATACCTAACAGGAAAATAATGGCAAAGGGCATGAAAGAAACAGCAACAGAAGATTGCTCATCCACACTGGCCTCCAGGGAGATGCAAGATAAAACAGTAGTTTCCTACTTGTCTCATGAGCTCGTGGGAAAATGGGAATGTACGCACATTCCTGGTGGAATTGTGAATGACTATCACCTCTTTAAAGAGAAACTGAACAATATGGAGGAAAATTGAAGGTGCCAGCAACTTCACTTCCGGTGTCTTGTCCTGGGGAGACTTCCACACGAACGTTCAAGAAGCCGTGCAAAATGATGGTCATGATAGCACTGCACATAGCAGCCAAGAGCCGAAGCAACTTACACATCCTTTCTTAGCGTGAAAATGAATCAAGAAACGAGGATATAATCACAGAAAGGGATAGTGTACAACATACGTAGAACTAGATCCACATAGAGCGAGGGGGATCATATGGAAAAACCTCATGGAGTCTAAAAGCAAGCTGCAAAATGAACTGAACAGCATGAAAACCTTTCTATAAAAATGACGACACAGAAGCAGTGGCAGAAAAATTTTGTATGTGCCTTCTTACACAGATAAGGCACCAAACAAGTATAATACACACACTGTTAGATTAGAAGCTACCTCTGAGGAGAGAGAGGAGTAAGAGATAGGAAGAAGGACATTGTTTAATTTACAACCTTTAACTTCATCTCTTCAAACTAAGAGATTCGAAGCAAATGTTGCAGAATGATAGTTTGTTTACTGTCTATGGTGAGTCAGTAGGTATGTGTTACCTTTTTTGGCACTTGCCTACAGGTGGGAAATATTTATAATTAAACAATTAAAAACATAACTAATTGAATATGACTTCAACTCGACTCTACTAAAATATAATGCTTTGACTCTTTTCTTCAGCTTCCCCATTATACTTATTTTTCCCAAAGTAAATTCTGAGCAAATCTCATTCTGATACAATCATATAGGTGAAGCCTTTGAGGTCATTGAGTGAGTGTGTTAAGATGTGGCTCATCCTTTAGGACTCCCTTAGAGAGCTCCTGACCTGTCCATCTATGACAGGTGCAAAAGGAGTTCCAAAGGCGTAAGTGAAGTGACATGTCTTCAGATCCTGGGTGGGAGACATCTGTCTGAGCGAGGTACTTTAGGCGGGTATCAGAAGGGGTCACGTGTGAAGAAACGTGTGAGGTGAAGGTGCTTGACCTGAGGGTTCTGCACCATTTATGGGGCCAGGGAAGCTGATGTAGGCACAGGGCACCCCCGTCCGGTTGGAGACAAGAGGGAACCTCATCTCCCTCTTCATCTGTGGAGTCTGTTACCCAGATCCGCAAATAGCACTGCAGTGGGATCAGGGAGCATCGCCTCCATTCATCATTGCCTGAAGTGAAGCGCACTCATGGCATGGAGAGAGCTATGTCCCACGTTGGAGAGATGAGAGGTGCTTATGGGGATAATAGAGCTAAAGTTGTTATAGGGCGTATATTTTGGAGCAAACTCTGCCCGCGTTCCCAGCTCTGCTGCCAACCTCACAGTCTTCTCGTCTGCCAGGAAGCACAGGAATGGGCTGACACACTGTGTTTCTAGCAGTGGCATGGTGGAGGCTCAAAGAGGAGGTGGGCTGGGGTAATTGACATTTCTTGGGTCAACAGCCTGACGCAATGCCAGTCATTACCATGGTAGAGGAAACACCTCTAAATCGGGGTGCACGGTGTATAAATGTGTGAGATTTCCAGAGGAACTGATTCTGTCATTGTTCTGATCTCTTAAGGCCAGAAGTCGGTATCCCACAACAAAAAAGGAGTCGGAAATAGGTGTGGAAAGTGGCCAATAGGTTGTGTTCTCAAAATATGCTTGGCTTGTAAAATAGACAGCAAGCCTGAGTTTGATTGCCTCTCATGTTTATGAAACAGTAAAGAAAACTGAATTTGGGAAACGATTCTGCCTATGTCACCCCTTCCACCCCCAAAAATATAGTATATGTTTTCTTCAGCTTTTTCAGGGTCAAGCTTTTGCTCTATGCCTGGTGAGGTATTTAGGTTTTTGCAGAACTGGGGGAACCATTCATGATATCACTCCTTTTAAGCCAAGGCCTTAGTGTTCCCTTTCAGCTGCATTATCAAAAGGTAAACAAATATAGAAGCTTCTCCTTTGAAGATTCTACAAGAGTCTGTTGCTGGTTAAATTTCGCTTGCAGAAATCAAACAGGGTTTCCTGTTGCATGTTTACCAAACCCTTTTTCTCCATAAAGTACAAAATACAGTGCTGTAATTTTCCCATTTGTTAATTTTTCCCATTGAACTCATGCTTTCCCTTCAAATATCTTCTTTCTTGTAGTCTACCTCGTTTAGCGGTAAATACAGAGGATTACAGACATTCTTGTTAGATATAAAACATTCCAGGAAATTTAATTTCTTTAGTCATGGATTTGAGTTGTAATGATACTTTGCATTTGTATAACATCTCTGCTATGAGAAATCCAAACCCCCTTATTCATTATCTGGAGACAAGCATTATTATCATAATTTTGCATCCTGTGTAACTGAGTCACCGGAAATGAACCAGAAATAAATCATACCTGGAGTGTAACTTGCAAAAGAATGTAACAACAAGGAGAGATGATTGCATTGCGCCCTGGAAACCTTCACACTGGGTGACAATTGGGCTGGCTCACAATTCAGGGAGGAAGGGCGTCTCGATTGGATCTGGAGTGAGAGTAGAGCACGGGGGATGGTGGGGGGCGCAGAGACCATGAGGAATGGCTAGGGCTGTCGTTGATGCTGGGTAATGCTCCCTGAAAGCCTCTCCCTGACCTTCCATAGTGCCCCTCAGCCTGTCCAGGCAGCACGGGGCCACACTTTCCTGAGCCCGAGAGCCTTGCTGGGCATGGAGCCAGAGCGCAGCTCCTTCCCTGGGCCCGGCTCCGAGTCCCTGGGAACCAGCATGGCCCTCATCTCAGCTAAACTGCTCACGGCGCTTGGCACCTGACAGATCTCTGGTTCTATCAATATGCCGGGAATCTCTAGTGGTCTTAGCCTTCACCCGCGGTGATTTTTTCTCTGATCAAACCAGCTTCCCCAAACAGACCTGACATTTTTGAGAAAAAGGAGCTGAGAGGAAGCCATGATGTGAGGGGTCCCTGTATGCCTTGAGCTTCTCAGTCTCCCCAGACACTCCTCTCCTACCGAGAGTTTACAGCGGGGACACTCTACTGCAGTTTATTCCACTGAACAGGCCTAGGAATACTTGGGACTGCTGCGATCAATATGGGAATGGGTAAGAGTGGCGACACAGGGAGGGTCAAATGATTCTCCTCCCGACAACCCAGAGAGCCCAGTGCTTATCTCCCAGTGCGCATGGGGCTCCGTATTCAGCCAGTTTCCAGTTGCTTCCATTTGTATTCCGTACTTCAATGGAGTAATCTATGAATGAGTTCTGTTCTAGCAAGAAGGGCACACTGACCAACCCTTGAGACTGAAATAATCATCACAAGCAGAAAGAATGCTGTCTGACCAACAAATTTTATCATTGAAGGAGGGCAAAAAAAAATCCCCAAAAACCAGTTATCTGCAACACCTGAAACACTAGATACTCAAGTAACCTCCTCCACAAAAAAAGCAAAATGTAACCTCGCTGGCATACTCACAAAGGGACTCTGCCACGGTTCTGCCGTGGATTCATGTACTGTGAATTTAGAGCAAGTGTCTGGAATTTTGAGGGGCTTTCTTACTTGGCATCCCGGCATTTTATACAATTAGCAGCAGCACTGGCCAGGAAGGCTTTGACAAAGACGGCCAACAAAAAAGAACAAGAAGAAGAACCGGCAAATGTGTTGCTTTTTTTTTTTTTTTTTTTGGTGTCTGTCGAACATAGTACAAGAAACTCTCATGAGAACTTCAGGAAAGGAAACATACCATGTCTGTCACTAAAAGGGAAAAAATGTCATTGGCCCAGTAAGCATTGATTAGAACAATAAGAACTTCCTGGTGCCAAGAGTCAGAACAAATGTGTGAAAGGGGATGAAGGGACATTACCATACTGTGCCTTTCACAGGAAAATGCTAAATAAACGGAGGGATTCATGTCAATATTTGTGTAAGGAAACATGGCTCAGTCCGATTCTAAGGCACGCTACAAAAAATTCTTGAGAAACTTTGTACAGTATTCACAATAACAACAAAAATAATACACTTGGAGTTGGGGGTGGCCATTCTCATGGTAATGAAATGTGTCTCAACACTGATCCCTTATTGTGAGCTTTGGGGCGACAAGTCTCGGGGCTCTAGTCAAAGGGAGGCCAGACCCTGGCCCCGCTTGCATTGTGTACCCCCAGGCCTTTGTGTGTCTCAGCTGGGAGGTTCTCAGGTCCTCAATGGGCAGGCAGGGCACACTAAATTAGGAAAGATTGCAGCTTCATTTATCCATGACACAGTTTATAAACAGCAACTTATTACTTGCTGCATGTTTTATTTGTTCGGGTCACTTTTAGCAAAAGTCGAGCACAGGGACCCACATATAGGGCAGCTATGCCTCCAGTCAACCCAGTGGGAAGAAAATTGCCAACATTATTGAAATGAAATTGGATGGTGCCTCCTGTCAAGGGGCACAGCCTCCCACGTGCGTGCTCTGAACCCCCACTTTGGGGAAGTTGCTTGCATCTTTGCAGTCCTGCTGGTGCTCCCTTTTTTCCGCTTCCACCCTCTGGTAGAAATAGGCATTTGGGTCTGGAAGGGGAAAAATGCAATAATGCCCATCTTTGGTCTGCGGTTTTGAGAGTTTCCTTTACATTGGGAATCCAGAGGAAAGCAGAGAAATCCAAAGAAAAGAAACAAAAAAAGCTTTCTCCTTTCTCTTTAGCAACAACAAAGAGAAGGAGTGAAGAGAGAGAGAGAGAGAGGGAATAAGACTCTTTTCTATTTTAACACTTTAGTGTATAATGGCATATGAATAATATCATTTTTCTGCCATTTATTCAGATGTGAAGGAACTCAGTGAATAATAATAGCTGCTGTCAAAGGTATTTATATTTAAAAGGTCTTTATGTAAAAAAAAATTTTTTTTTGTCAGGACTGATTTTTCTCTAAGAGAATCCCACCATCTCCTAGCAACCAACCTGGCCATCTTTTTTGAATAGATGCTGTATTTACAGTGGGTGCATAACCTTTATGGGGAGGCATTTGCAAATTTAGCAGTCAGGACTCATATGCATTCAAAGCAAGTTGTTAAACGGATCCCAGAGCCAGACTGGTGATAGAAGTCTCAGGAGGTCTTTCTCTCTCTGCAGAACCTCACACATGTGATGTACATGATGTCCCCTTCCTCTGTTGCCCAAGGCTCGGATGTTCTGCAAATGGAAACCGACCCCTTAAATAACCTGTTCACGGAACTTTTATCTGTTTAAAAAGAAGAAAAACAAGCGAGCCCAAGGAAGTACAAAGGTTTTGCTTTGCAAATTACTCTACTAATGGAAAGATTATCTCTCCAGAAAGAAAATGTCTAGCAGGAGATCATTTATTTAAAAAATTTGTTTTTGAAAAAGAGTAATGGCAACATTTGGAATTCAATCATCTCTTTTGCTATTGTGTTTTCATTATTTGTAATATATTAATGTCGTTTTCATTTCTGCTAAATCTTACAGTAGGGACTTTCTGAATATTCTAAAAACATTGGCTAAGGCTCCTAATCTCTCTCTGAGATAAATATCGTAATAACCAAATTATAAATGACTCATCTGAGATGCAAAATTCATAGAATGAGGAGATTAGAGATGGGAAGAGAAATGGTTTCCTGTGACTTCTAGGTCTAAGAGGTGTTTCACTGCAGAAAAGATATTATCATTACAATGAAAGACAATATTTGTTTCATGTAAATATCTCACCTTCTTTGAATGAGGATATGGTTTTAAAAGAACATGTAACTAACTGAAAATGTTTTTAAAAATGCACTCCCGGAACCAGACTTCTGTAGGTGAAGTACTCCTAGTGTAAAACAAAACAAACAGCACGAAGATCTCCATTGCTGGTCAAGGCTTTGTAAAAAGGAGAAACCCTGAGCTCTTTTGTCCTCGCTCCCACCCGTGGTTAATGGTTAATGACTTTAGGCAGGGTTGTGACATGGGGCCATTTTGTCATCAGGACCTCCTCTTTCCTCTTCCTGCACTTTCTCCTCCTGCCTTCTCAGGTTTCTGCCTCTCTTTACCATCCAGACCGGAAACACTCAGATAACCGGATAGGTTTCTTGTTTATATCTTGAATTGTTTTACTTTAGTTTCCGTTCACTTGCCTTCCATGTAGCTTGCATTTTAACTCTTCTCTTTCTTTGCTCCAAAAGGATCTTGTTCCCTTTATTAAAACATTTTCAGGAATGTGTAATAACAGTCCTTGAAATTTCTGGTGGGCTTTTTGCCGCTTCAAGGGGCCTTGGCTTTGTCGCATTGATCTTCCTCGATGTTGTGGAGGAGTCTAGTGTATTTCGTACCACCACCGTGTTTATGCTCCAGGAGACTGAGCTCTGGGGAGACGACTTGACGACGTACTCACGTTGTGAAAGTAGTAACAGGTGGAAGTAGAGTTCAGGAGCAGAATGACCCTGTAGAAATCATTTGCTCTTACCCCTGTATCACAACGCTTTGCAAAGAGAGGTTGGGCAGGTACTTCTGGAGGCAGACATTAGGTGAAAAGTTGGCGAGGTTGTGAAGAAATAGAAACTCTCCCTCACTGTTGGTGGGGATGCATATGGGTGCGGCCCCTGTGGAAAACAGTATGGAGGTTCCGCAAAAAGTTAAAAATACAACTACCCTATGATCCAGCAGCTGTACTACTTGGTATTTACCCAAAAAATACAAAAATACTAATTCAAAGGGATATATGCACCCATATATTTATTGCAACATTATTTACAAAGCCAAATTATGGAAGCAGCCTAAACGTGCATTGATAGATGAATGGATAAAGAAGAGGTAGTGTGTATATGTGTGTATTATGCATATATACCACTGAATATACATGTATACCCATATATCCATAGAAATACGGAATACACATATATATAATGGAATATTACTCAGCCATCAAAAAGAACAAAATCTTGCCATTGGCGACAACATGGATGGAGCTAGAGTATATTAAGCTAAATGAAATAAGTCAGTCAGAGAACGACAAATACCATATGATCTCATATGTGGAATGTAAGAAACAAAATACATGAGCAAAGAGGGGAAAAAGGAGAGCAAGACCGACCAAGAAACAGGCTCTTAACTACAGAGGACACACTGATGGTCACCAGAGGGGAGGGTGGCAGGGGAGGGGGAAATAGGGGATGGGGATTAAGGAGTGCACCTGTTGGGATGAGCACTGAGAAATGTATAGAACTGTTGAATCACTAAATTGTACAAGTGAAACTATTATAACACTGTATGTTAACTGTGCTGAAATTAAAATTAAAAAAGCTTACTAAAAAAAAAGAAGTATTTAGTAGGCGTATAGTTAGGCTGGGTTTGTTGAGGAACCCTGATCTAGTCCTTTGGAGGTCACCAAGAAGGCAGGGAGAAAGGACAAATCAAATTTCCCCCTTCCAAATGCCACTTGGGTGGAGAGATGGACTGGGGACCCCTCCCGCTGGAGGGGGCTGGCTGGCTTCAGCCCAGATGCTGGTTGGTCCTATAATTGGTTCCTCTGTCCTTAGACCAGCTTCATCAGCATCATCCAGAGGCTCAGAAGTGCACCGTTAGGTCTCACTCCAGACCAACTGTGCCAGGATCCCTGGGGGATGCTGCCCAGAAATCTGGTTTCACAAGCCCTCCAGCCACTTCTTGTGCTCAAGTTTGATACCACTGCTCTCGACTCCTGCCCCCTCTTACATCTGACTAGAGAGGGAGGCTTCATTCCTCGTGTCTGAAATCTTAACCCTAAAAACCCTAAAAACACTCTCTGTGCTTTGTTCTGAGACTGCCACATGTGTATGTAGCTACTTTTCTGGGAAAATGTGTTTTTACTCATACTCAAAATTGATGATGTACTCTTAACTAACTTCCTAAAACACAGTTGTTTTACTCCCAAAGCCTTTTTATCTCCAATGTGAAATTTCTAACTACATAATCAGTTTCCAGCTTTCCGAAAGTTATTTTTACTTTTTCAGAATAGAGGTGGAGAGAGAAAGGAGAATGGTTCTGGAATAAAACAGAATTACATAAAATAAATTAGAAAGGAAAATGTCTTGAAATGTATGTTGGGTATTGATATTGATCTGTGCTGGGAGTGTCCACGCAGTTCTTCCACTGGACGCAGATAGATGGCCTGTATGAGGCTCTCGTAACCGCCAAGCTGACTCTGGCTGCCTTCCTGTAAATACGAGCCAGTGGATCAATTCAGTTAAGAATCTAGTAAATTCAGAGAGAAAAATGGATGGGTTATTTGTGGTTGTTAGGTTAACCTTCCCACTCGCTCACCTAATTGCATGAGACATTCTCTTTTAATGAACTATTTTGAGATCCTAGAAAAGATTTAAAAATTATGTCATTGTAATTGACATTATCAGCTGTCCCAGTCATTACAATGTTTAGAAGACACCCCGTTTTATTCTTTTAAGCCTTTATTTAATCCTGAACACACATGTATACATACTCAGATGAACTGCCCTTTTTAGTAAATGTGTCACAAAGCTTTGTTTCCAACTATGGAGGAAAATAAGACATCTATCACATTGTTTTCCTCCCGCTTAAAAGCTTTTGCATTATACATTTGCACAGGGCGAAACCAGATGGGCGAGCTGGACTAAGGCGAAGCGTGCTCAGCAAAGATTTCCAGAGTAAATGGTCACTCCAATAAAGTTTCTGATTTCTGTCCAGACATCCTCAACTCAGATAATAAAATGTGGGTTGAGGGGCAATTTGGATACAGTTTTCTGTGTAATCAAAAAGCACATAATTGAAGACTGCACTCAGGCTATAGCTTAATGTACTGTTTCTGTGTTGTTCTATTTTAATAGCTCCATATGGAGACAATAAAGCGACAAGACAAATAGTCTGTTGGTAAATTTCAGAGCTTCTCCCTGATCCCCATTCATTCTCTCTCGTCAGGTTATCAGTCCCATCCCCCAGTTTTTCCCCCAATTTATAGAACTCAAATGAATGTATTTTTCATTTACACCCAACTGACTGAAAATAGCACAGCTACCACTAAGAACTTTTTAAGTAGCTTTTGTTTTGAAGAGAGGTGGGAATAGTGACTCAGCTGGGTTAGGGAGAGACAGAACTTAGTTACCTTTAAATGATACTTTTTATTTACTCCTTCTCCGGGTCCATTTCAATTTTATTTTTAGTTTGCAGACAAGTATCTTTCTTTAGCTTCATGTTGACCTCACTGCTATCTTTGGTTTCTTAAAACACTGGCAGTTTTCCGGGCATTTTATGAAGGAAAGTTTTATCCTGATTTTCAGGATCCTGAGACTTTTTTTTAAAAAAAGAAATAATTCAAAATGCCTAAGTGAAAAGCATTCATTGTGATATTTGATCTGATTACTTATCATCATCAAGGCTATTTATAGTTTTTACTTTTCTTCATTAGTGTGCTACCCAGTGATGCAAAATTGCTAAATTCAGAGTTTCGGTTCCTAAGAAGATGATTCTGGATATGAAGAAAACTATTCTGGAATGAATTAGAATGAAAATTAAACCCTTCAACGATCAAAAGAGCACATCGAGTGTCTCTGCCATCCAATGTAATTGTGAAGTGGTTGAGTCAAATAGTCTAGAAAAGCAATTTTAAAAAGGATGGCCTTGGGACGCCTGGGTGGCTCAGTTGAGCGACCTACTCTTGGTTTTGGCTCAAGTCAGGATCCCAGGGTCATGAGATTGAGCCCCCAGTTGGGCTCTGCATGGAGTCTGCCTGAGATTCTCTCTCCCTCTCCCTCTGCCCCTCCCTTTCATGCTCTCTCTCTCTTTCCAAAATACATAAAAAATCTTTATAAATAAATAAATAAACACATAAATAAATAAATAAAAACGATGGTCTAATGGCCAGACAGAGCTCTGCCTAGCCATTCAGCACGTGTGGGTCTTCCAGTCACACTTGGAGATTTCTCAGAGTAGCATCTCTGCAGCTTCTTTGGTCGTCTTCGCTTTCCTAGTTGCCTTCCACAGTAGACTCATAGAAGTATAGCACAGATGTCACTGTCACGATCAGCATATATCATTTTTTTCCGGTGTGAGGGAAGCTGATTCCTTTATTATTTCTTTTTTTTTTTTTTCAGATTTTATTTATTTATTTATTTATTTATTTATTTTTTTTTTTTTAAAGATTTTATTTATTTACTTGACAGAGATAGAGACAGCCAGCGAGAGAGGGAACAAGCTGGGGGAGTGGGAGAGGAAGAAGCAGGCTCATAGCACAGGAGCCTGATGTGGGGCTCGATCCCAGAACGCCGGGATCACGCCCTGAGCCGAAGGCAGATGCTTAACCGCTGTGCCACCCAGGCGCCCCTATTTATTTATTTGACAGAGAGAGAGACAGCCCAGCGAGAGAGGGAACACAAGCAGGGGGAGTGGGAGAGGAAGAAGCAGGCTCCCAGTGGAGCAGAGAGCCCGATGCGGGGCTCGATCCCAGAACCTGGGATCACACCCTGAGCCGAAGGCAGACGCTTAACGACTGAGCCACCCAGGTGCCCCCCCTTTATTATTTCTTTATGGGTGCAATATAATCAATGGCCAGGATTGTTGGCCCTACTGGATTACAGGCAATTTACCGCACACTGTCTTCCTGAGCTCAGTAAATAACTCAAGTGATCGAATTACTTGAGAATCATTCTTAATTCTTTTCTTTCCTTCTCTGTCCACTTCCAAATCACCCCCAAATCCTCTATACTCTTCTAGGCAGCCTTTCCAGTCTCTCCGCTCATCCATCCCCATCCCTATTCTCGCCACCATTGGCTGAAGCCATGGCAGTCCTACCTCTTCATCTTATTTGACTCGTCTGTCTTCTAATCCTAAAGTTCTTCATTGGCTTCCCTCTGGATAAACTCCAAACCCTGGAACAGGTGTAAATGGCCCTCTATGTGTGGTTCCAACCTCAGCTTTACCCTCAAAGCTGGATCCCGCTCCTCACATGGACTTATGGAACATCTAGCGCTCCCTCATGGTAACAACCAGCCCTTCGTATTGTGCCTGCCCACTTACCTACACTCCATCCAGATTCTGTGAAGACAAATCATGTCTTATTTAATGGTGTATTCCCAGTTCTTGTCACCCAGTCCATAGTAACTCCCGAGGCCATCTAATGATTGGTAGAAAAAAATGGTCATTTTAGGCTGCGGGTGATGGAGATGGCTTCAGGAATGATCTAGGATGGGGCGCCTGGGTGGCTCAGTCGGTTAAGCGTCTGCCTTCAGCTCAGGTCATGATCCCAGGGTCCTGGGATCGGGGCTCACGTCCATCAGGCTCCCTGCTCAGTGAGGAGTGTGCTTCTCCCTCTGCCTCTGCCCCTCCCCCCTGCTTTTGTGCTCTCTCTCTCTCTGTGTCAAATAAATAAATAAAATCTTTAATTAAAAAAGTGATCTAGGACCTCACGTATAATACATTTTGCCATCATTTACTAGGCTTAAATGATACTTGCCGGGACTACTGCAGTGTTTTTGCTTATTTCCCTGCTCTCCTCATAGTCCATTCTTCTACTCTTGCTATTAATTCCTTGGGGCAGCAGGCAGTGAAGATGCAGGCTTGGCACTATTCCTGCCTCCCGAAGAAAGCTCACCCAAGAATGAAGTCTCCACCAGAGAGAAGCATTGCTGAAACGTGGGGAGAATGGAGCCCTGCATCTCACATTATTAAAGCTAGAATCTTCTTTGAATTCATAATTTATGTTACTCAATGATTTTCCTTAATTTGTTCAGTACCTATCCCAGACCTGGAGGTGGTAGGATGCTGGGGGTCAGTGAAAGTTTTCCAGTGGAAGTGATGGCCAGGGTCAGCTGTGAAAGAGGAGCAGGGTTGAGCCACATAGTGGATGGGTGGAGGGTCAGACAGCTGCTGTCCTAGGCAGATGGGATGTGATGCGGAATAGTAGAGGTAAGATGTGCTCTAGAAACCAGAGGAAGTTAGTGTACAGAGGGGACACTGAGAGATGAGGACAGAGAAAACAGATGTTAGGTTCTTCAGGGCCATAGAAGCCACTGTAAAGAGTTTAGGTTGTGTATTTGAGTAACAAGGAGCAGCTAAGGGATTTTAAGCAGCAGAGAGGAAAGTCATACTTGTGCTTTAGAGAGATAATTCTAGAAAGTAGAATAGAATTGGGCAAGAAGAGAGAGAGTCACTTAGCAAACAGAATGGATATGACTTGTCAGTTGGTTTGTAGGGGGATGGAGAGGAATAGCAAAGAATTGGGGTGCTGCCCTAGTTCCTGGTAAGGGCAACTGAGTTCTGGTTATATCCCTCACTGAGCTATAACCAGTTTCATACTGAGATTTGTTGTGAGTGCTTGTTGGCTATCCAAGTAGAGCTGTCCATTGGGCAGTTGGCTCTAAAGGTTTGAAGTTTGGGAGCTCTTTGGCTGGATGGTCATTGGAAGAGATAGAGTTATTAAAATTCTTGGAATGAGTGGGACCAACCAGTGAGAGTATTAGAGTGAGAAGAGAAAACACTTTAGGGCAGTAACTGGAAAGATTTCAATATTCAAAGAGCTGGCAGAAGCAGGCTCAGAAGGAGCAGTCAGAGAGAAGGAAAACTAGGAGTGTTTTTTTGGGGGAGGCATGGAAACCTTGAGAAGGGGGAGTGGCCAACCTCACCACAGCACACCAGTGGTGACAAAGGACAAAATAGATTTTATGACAATGATTTTAGCAAATAAATCAGGTAAAAGGCAGATTTTAGTAGACTAGAGACTGAGTGGAAGGTGAGGACTAGACACATATAGACCACGCTTCCAGAAAGTTCATGTCTGAGAAAGAAGAATTTACTAGAGGAGAAGATTTTGAGGTTGGGTCTCCTTACCTTCCTCTCTTTCTTCACATTTTTTAAAACTAGCTGGCATGAACCCAAACACTGGGGTTTGAAGGAACAGCATAAGCCGCCGTGTTGATGATGGTGGGAAGAGGGCAGGGTTGTGTGGGGAGGGGTCACCCAGGGGCTGAGATTCAGCCTCGGTGTATTACCAAGAGGTGTAGTCAGAGGCACTGGTGCCCTTTCATAATCATCTTTTCACAGAGATGACCAAAGGTGCAGCAGGTCTCTGGTGAAGGGAATGGCCTTCAGTAACTGACTGAAAGAGGCAAGGTCTTGAAGACACAGGAAGGAGCGAAGTCTGGAGGATTGGAACACATGGGATTCTTGGGAGACGGGTGCACTTGTACGTCAGTTGTCTGGCTTAGTGGTGAGAAGCTGGGGAGAACTGCCCTCCCCATCCACCCACGTGCTCTGTGAAGGAGGAGGGGAGGTGAACTACTGAGACCATGGGTCAGAGGAAGTTTGTGGAAAACCGAAAAGCTGCAAACAGCCTCTGTGGTGGATTGGTGAGGGAGGTGCCAAGTTCTGGCTGTGCCGTTCAGTGTTGGTGTGTGTGACAGCCACAAGATTACACGACCGTGCACACAGACCACTCACACGGTTTTCTCATGGAAACGTGGCCTCAGCAGGAAGAGGTTGTCTCTGGAACGAAGCCTATTTGAAATGTTTGCTGAACCCCTTTAGTGAGTTGGTCAAACTGTCACATATTCATGACCGTTTCTACGCTCTGGCTTATCTCTGCTTCCCAAGCCTGAATAGCATGAGGGCAGCAGGCCCCGTTCTAAGGGGGCAGCTCTCTTCCTGTTTACCGCTGCCCTAGACCACGGCGACTTTCCAGGTCATTCTAATGAGATACAATGTGTCTTGGGAAAATACTAGGAAACTGGGAATTTAAAAACAAGAAGGTCGGGTGACATGAGAACTCTCTCCGTGATGGATTCTGGCGAAGTAAGAATGCTGACCAGGAGTTCACTAGAGGGCCGAGGAACCAGAAGGGAAATCCTCAAAAGGACTCCTGGAAATGGGGTAGCCGGTGCAAAGCTTCTAGAGCTCCCCAGCCTGATGTCTTCAGATACCTCTTTGCTTCAAGTTATGAGTAATCTATTTTTTTTTTATGATGATGGCAAATGAGTGGGCAGACAATCTCCAATCAAGCTTCCGACCCCTCATTAATTTGTAATAGAGTCGATTGTTGTCACTAAATATAAAACAATTTACCTGCACTTAGAAAGGAATTGGCCCAGTACACTGTGTGACCACAGGGCATTTGTCTATCCCACATCCCCCGCCTGTCTTTTCTTTCAAAACCTTCACACTGGCGTGCATCAAGAGAGTGTAGGACAAGCAAAACTCCCAGCTCCCCTAAGCAGTCCGTGGACATTGGTTCAGGATTAGCTGGTTGCTTTCCTCCATGGCCCATCTGACCCCTCCCTCTGCCTCTTCACCACTTAGGAAACTGAAGGAGCAAACTTATTCATGGCTTTCAAGCTATTCCTGTATCAGGAACAATGTATTCTTAAGCACTACATGCATCCGAGATTTGTCTCGATGTGGTCCATTTATTTTAATTTGGGACTGTCAGTGGGAAAAAAAAGAAGTAATTAAACTTGTGACTAGCATGGAAAACCATTTAAGTCCTAACGTTACAGACTGATCCCGACTAGTTTCACTATATTTCTTCCACTTGTCAGATCAAAGTCCCAACTCCTAAAACTCAGCCGGGCTTTGATTAATTACTTCACACAATGAGTTTGCAAATTATAGTTCTATGTGATTTATGTCATTTTTAGCTTCAATCAGATTTTGGGGTGGGAGGGCACTTTCTTCAGTGAGCCAGTCAGCCTTCACCTTGGAGAAAGCATGTTTTTAAAATTGCATTAGAGTATTTTGTGCTTAGAAAAGAGTTATACATAAAGGTTTTCGATCATATGTTGCATCTTAACTAGAATGTAGAAGAAACCTGCTATTCTATTTGGAGATCAGAGCTGGAGATTATAGATTTACTTTCTGCTCTCCACAAGTTCCCTGAGTCATGCCTCACTTTTTCTCATGTGCCTCAGTTTCTCTCTTGTGCCTGACCAATTCACACGTGGCACGTCCCGCATTGCTTTCGGGCTCATCCCCCCTTCTCCCCTCTGGTGTCCTGTCAAGAGAAATGAGGGTAAATTTATTTGACATTATTAATTTTTTTTCTCCAAAATTAAACTTGGGGATTCATTAGATCATGTGCAGTCATTGTTTAAAGGTATTTTAATTTTTCTTCCACCTTCTTCATCTTTTTCTATTTGTTTTCCTTTTTTTCTCTTATTTTTTCTTGAACAATGATTGGATGGAATGTCTCTCAGAAAAGGTTTGCCAGAACTTGCCGTGTGTGCTTTTGAATACGAGATAGAGAAAGGCCCCTCCTTGCTTCCCCAGCCCCGATCCTTCACTGAAACTGGAAAAACCATCCATCCCCTCAATCCTTGCTCTGGGAATGTGGTTTCAGGTAGGGGCTTACAGCCTCTTGGCCTCTGCGCTCTGAAAATAGTTACTTAGTAGGGACTCTGCTTATGTCCCAAGGAGTCTGGGGTCTTGATTTTCAAAGAGCTGAGGGGTTTCATGGAGTAGGCAGCTGCCTCAGACACTGGCAGACTTGGCAAAGGAGGAATGGAAAAAGTCCTGAAAGTAAAGAACTTTCAAGAGATTGTCAACTGCTAGCCAAGCAAGATTCAGAACACATTTATAACAACTCACTAAGGTACATATTTATAAATGGAATAAACCAAGGAATTTGGGTCTCAAGATAAATATGTCAGCACACATAGTCTTGCATTCATTAAAAAAAAATCCCTCAACCGTGATGTAAAGATCATAAATATTAATATTTTCCCTTTTTATTCAAAATTATATTCATGACAGAATTGTTGTCCATATGGCCAAAAAAGAATAATATTGCCCAAAATATTTTTTTTTAAGATTTTATTTATTTATTCGACAGAGAGAGAGACAGCCAGCAAGAGAGGGAACGCAAGCAGGGGGAATGGGAGAGGAAGAAGCAGGCTCATAGCAGAGGAGCCTGATGTGGGGCTCGATCCCAGAACGCCGGGATCACGCCCTGAGCCAAAGGCAGACGCTTAACCGCTGTGCCACCCAGGCGCCCCTGCCCAAAATATTTAATAAGATCTTCTTTATTATGAAACTGATAAAAACCACATTACAGCTGATATAGAAAATAGAGGGAATAATCAGCTATAACACCACCTGCCTTATAAAACTACTCCCAGCTTTTCCGAGTGCCTTTCTTTCCAGGTGCTTTTTCTTAAGTGCAGATAAATTTTTACATTTTAATCAGAGTTTAAATATTTTTTTTCTGTTATTTACTTCCCTCTATATCATAAACATGTTTTATAGTCTAACCTGCCTATTATTTCTTTAAGAAAATACACTGTAATTTACCTAACTATTTCACGGTTTGGGGATATTTAATTTTTTCCTGTTTGTTTTTTTTTTTTTAGCATTATAAATAATACTGTAGTGAAAACCTGGGGCATGCAAACATTTTAGGTTAATTTTTTAAGCCAGATTCCTGTAAGTGCAACTCTTGGGACGAAATTCTTGATATATACTGCCAAATTATTTTTCTTTTAAAGGGTTGCATCCATGTATAATGTCAGGAGCATATATAGAATACCAACCTTGTTACACTTTGGTTGACATTTTGTTATTATAAAAACTTCTTTTTATTTAAATATAATGAACATACAGTGTTATATTAGTTTCAGGTGTATAATGATTCAACAATTCTATCCGTACTCTGTGCTCATCACAGAAAGTGCACCCTTGATCCCTATCACTTAGCTCACCCATCCCCCACTGGACCCCCTCTGGCGACCACCAGTTTGTTCTTTGTATTCAAGAGTCCATTTTTTTGTTTGTCTTTCCTTTCTGTTTCTTAAATTCCACATATGAGTGAAATCCTATGGTATTTGTCTTGTTATTATAACTTAAAAACCGATTTATTAATTTATTGTCAAAAACGCTTTTCATCAATGTTTGCGTCTTTCATTAATTGTGAGGGTCTGGATGTTTCCTGTGTAACTTACTGGTTGTAGCTCTGCCTCCCCGAATTATCTATTCGTTTAGCTGTATGTTTCCAGGTGTCTTTTATTCATCCCCTCTCTTCCCACTTCAGTGATTCATTTTCAACCCTCGTCTTAGGGACCTATTTGCTTATTCGTCTTTCTGGAAACATTTTCTTCGTCTGGCCTCTCTCACGCCCCCTTCTCCTGTTTTCTTCTCTCGTTGGCACCTTCTTTTCTCCTTTTTTGGGCGCCCCTTCCTCTATTGCACCTCGAATATTCTTTGTTCTGCACACTCTTCTCACTTGCCACCCTCTTGCCGGGGGCAATTCCTGTATAGATGACTTACATATTCAGCCAGATAGCCCCTCTGACTCAGTGCTAATTATCTACAGTCCGACTCTAAATACACATCTCCAAGTTAACATATCTGAGGCTGAACTCCTAATTCCCCTCCAAATCTGTTGTCTCCAGCTTCCCCATCTCAGTGATGGCGCCCCACCCACTAGGTTGCTAGGCTGAGCAGCTCTGGCGTCCTCTTTCCCTTCTGTTCAGCCAGCCAGCCCTGCACCCCTGCCTCTGCATCTGTTTCCTTCACGGCCACTGCCACCTTCAGAGTTCAGGCCATCGTCACTGGCCTGGACAATCGCAATAACTTTTAGCTAGCTTCCTCTCTGCTCCACATTTCATTTGTCACTATGCAGCCAGAATTTTGTTTCAAAAACAAAATTAGGTTGTGTCTCCCTTGCTTACTATGCTTCAAAAGCTTTCCATCGGGCTTATAACAAAATCCAAATTCCTGGATCTGGCCTGTAAGACCAGGCAGGATTTGCCCCTGCCTACTTCAGCAACCTTCTTCTTTGCCTCTTTTCTTCCTGCTGCCCAGCCAGCTTGACCTTCTTGCCCTTCTTTTTATTTTTTTATTTAAAAAAAAATTTGAGAGAGAGAGAGTGGGGGAAGGGGCAGAGGGAGAGGAAGAGAGAGAATCCCAAGTAGGCTCCAGGCTCAGCGAGGAGCCTGTCAGGGGGCTCTGTCTCAGGACCCTGAGGTCATGACCTGAGCGGAAAACAAGAGTTGGACGCTTACCCGATGAAGCCACCCATGCACCCCAGCCCTCTTGCCCTTCTTTAGGCATGCCCAGCACTGTCCTGAGTCAGGGCCTTGGATGGTTCTGGTTCATGTGCTCCCTGAGTCCTCAGCTGGATTTTGATTCTGCTTTGCCTTAATGCTACCTTTTCAGACTGAATTTTCCACACCTCCCTATTCAAAATATTTTCCCCATCCTTTTAATTTCTATAATAGGACTTGTTTCCTTGGTAACCCTCGTGGCAGTCTGAAACCATACCATTCGTTACGTTATGTGCTCTTTCACTGTCTCTCATTCTGACTGTAAGCTCCATGGGGCAAGGATTATGTCTGTTTATTCCCTTGTGCTCCAGCACTGACACAATACCTGGCACAATGGAGGGGCTCCTGGGGGGCTCAGTCGCTCAAGCATCTGCCTTCTGCTCAGATCATGATCTCAGGGTCCCAGGACAGAGTCCGGTGTCAGGCTTCCAGGCTTCTCGCTCAGCAGGGAGCCTGCTTCTCCCTCTGCTCCCACCCCTGCTGTGCTCTCTCCCTCTCTCTTTCTCTCAAATAAATAAACATCTTTCAAAAAAAAAAAACACCTAGCACAATGCAGCACTCACTGCATTGAGTAGATGTGCACCACCAACATTTTTAAAAAGATTTTATTTATTTATTTATTTATTTATTTATTTTTTATTATGGGGGGTGGGGAAGGGTAGAAGAAGAAGGAAAGAGAGAATCCCAAGCAGACTCTGCACTGAGTGCAGAGCTTGATGCAGGGCTCAATCCCAAGACCCCAAGGTCATGACCTGAGCCGAAACCATGAGTCAGACGCTCAATCGACTAAGCCACCCAGGCGCCCCAGACGTGCACCAACAACATCGTATGCTACCTTTTGACAGTAGGGACTCACTGAAAGATTTTGACGAGTGGCCTGGGGTGTGGAAGATCATGGGGCAGAAGCCTGGAGAATGGATTACAGAAATTGTATGAAATTGGAAACCAAGTGACCCAGTGGGGTAGCTCTCGTGGCCTCGAGGCTAGAGATGAGAGTCCACACTAAGGGCATACGACATCTCATATCCTAAGTACAGTGCTGAGTGTAGACATTAGAGTCCATTCAGGTGACAGCCAGCAAGCTGCCTTGCAAGAGCAGATGTGGCAGATTGGTAGGGACAGAAGATTAATTGCTTAAGGTTGCAGACAGAATGCGAGGCCTGAGCCAGGCAGGGGTCGAGTATTCTTTCAGGAGCTTGGCTGTGAAGGAAAGGAGAGGCAGGGTGGGAAAAAAGGGGTTGTGGGCTTGAAGAAAAGATTTTCACTGTAAAGAAGCAGCTTGAACACGGGCTCTGATTCCACAGGGGGCCCAGATGGCGTGGAGAGGGACAGGCTGGATATACACAAAGAGGGAGCAAACCCAGCTGGACCGGATGAGGTGTGGAGTGCAGGTGGGGGCGGGGTCAGTCTCGAGGAGGAGAAGGGGAGCCCTGTTCTCCCTCTGAGCCTGAAGTAAACAAGGCTTCTTGAGGGTGGGACATGATTTTATCTTTCCGTTGGCCTCTTCCCAAGCACAGACCTCATTTCTGAACACAGAGAAGCCCATGCATCACAGGTTACTGTACAAGGTGGGGATTTGACCCCGTAAGGCATATTCACACCGATTTATGGTCAGCTCTGCAGGCCACTTAGAAGCCGCACACATCACATCTTTAACCAAAGAGCCAGCCTCTCGGAGTGCCTTTCCTCAGGCTTCTCATCTACTGTCGTTCTGTGCATGCCACAGCTGGGCGGGATTATGTGCTCCCCTGTATCAAAACGTGTCTACAACCTGTTGCCCCTACTGCTCGGAAGAGATGGGCTCGCCCTCCTTTTTGCTCATTTCCTGAAGTAGGAAAAGCAACGACCTCCAGTGAGGACGGGTGGCTTTGTTTCTCTTACACCCTCAGATGTGCTGCCCACCAAGACATTTCTACATTGTTCTGTGGGTCCTTTCAGCTTTTTGGGCACCGAATAATGTGCAGGGGAGCAGGACAGAGCCATGATACAGCCAGGAGTGTCAAAGCTTCCCGTATCCTCACATCGAGGACACACAAAAACTAGAGTCTCGGTCTAACTCGCGTTCTGTGCTTCCTTTGCTCTAGCTTCTTGCTGAAGAGAGGATGATTGTGTTTCTGCTGTGAAAGTCATTTGATCTAGATCCCATCTACTGAATTGGGTGGTGGTGTCTAGTTAATCCTGATAGGATATTATTACTGACCCAACAGGTTCAGGGAGGAAATGGCACTTCAGGAAGAAAGGTTCTTTAAATGATGGATTTCAGCAAAAAATATGAGAATTATACATAATACATAAACACACACACACACACACACACAATTTCCTTATATCTCTTAAACTCAGGAAAATTCTCCTCTCTCTGCTTGTTTACAGTTGGGCTCTTCTGGAAGTGGGCACGGCGGGGGGGGGGACGCTGAAACACTCAGCAGGCAAAGTTAATGAGTGTCAGCTGATGCCCACACACAGGAGTCTTCTGGAGGGGCAACATGGCTCCGAAGGTTTGATGTGTCATGAAATCTCAGCATTTGTACACTTTCACCTACAAAAGCAATTAGGACGCAGCTTGGGAATGCAGCGTTGATTCACGTATGCTAATTGGCCTACATTTATAACTTGTGTAAAAATGCTAAAAGTTGCTTAATGTGGTCCAATAACATAGATTCTACTTCCAGACTTGTGAAAATACCTGCGTAGGTTTGCTTATCCTTGAGCACTAACGTGACACCAGTACACAGGTGGCTCCAAGTGGCCCGTGAGCCTAGAGTCATCGAGACTTGGCATGGTGAACACCACCTCTGCATGTCTGCATCCTATGTCAGGTCCTTAGATTTGGGACCAGCACTCCATGGCTCTCAGAATCACGTAGGCTCTCTCAGTGGAATTATGCCATCAGTATCTGAATGGCTTTGCTGCCTTCCCACACTGGTGGTCACCTAGTCCTGTCCATTGTAATTTACAGGGATTATAAGAAACAGTGTTAACCGAGGGATAACTATGGTGCCTTTCACTTATTACCCTCCAGTAACTTACTTATGCACATACAGCGTGGGAATCTATAGCATCTAGTTTTATCTCTCCTTTTTACACATAAAATCCCACATAGGCATATCTCCTGCACATGAAGAGGATTCTGAAATGCCTCAATGCTGTAGTCCCCCGTACCAGTGTACCAATAATGTATTTATTCACCCTCCCGATGTTTGGCTTGAACGACGTTTACATTTTTGCCACTACAAATAATAACGTTGCAGACTTGCCGCCATGACTGAATGTGTCCATCTCTATTTCCTTGAGATAGATTCTGAGAACTGGAATCAATTTTAGTGTTTTAATCCATATTCATTACATACTTCTAGGAAGCATGTACCAAATCATAGACCTAATATGCTTCTTTTGCTAAAAAAGGATATCATCATACCATTATCATTGTCAAAAATTTTTTAAAAACCTTTTGTTAATTTGATAGGAACTAAATGAAGTCCCATTGTTTGAAACCATAGATCTCTGCTTACCACTGATGAGAGTAATCATTTGCCATCATCCACTTGAAATTTTTCTGTGATTCATTTACTGATGCTCATTGTTCTGCTTTATTTTTTTTTAAGTTAAAATGATGATATAAATTTCCCCTTATCACCCAGTCATCCTCAACCCTGGCTGCACATGAGACTCGTCTGTGGTGCTTTGATAAATGTACTAATGCCCGACTCCTCCCCAGTGATTGCGCTTTCATGGGCCTGGGCTGGGGTACTAGCTTTGGCATTTTTATTTTTATTATTTTTTTTAAAGATTTTATTTATTTGACAGAGAGAGAGAGAGAGCCAGTGAGAGAGAGAACACAAGCAGGGGGAGTGGGAGAGGGAGAAGCAGGCTCCCAGCAGACGAGCCTGATGCGGGGCTGGGTCCCATAACGCCGGGATCATGCCCTGAGCCGAAGGCAGACGCTTAACGGCTGTGCCACCCAGGCGCCCCTAGCTTTGGCATTTTTAAAGCTTCCCCAGTGATTGTGTTGCCAGAGTCGAAGTCCACTGATCTAGACTCTCCAGATATTAACTGGCTTTCTTATTTTTTTGTTTCCTTTTAAAAAATTTTTACAGATGTTTACATTTTTTTAGATAAAGCCCGGGCATGGGTTCCAGAGAGCCTCCAGTATATTCTCAGAAGCCAGACAACTTGGGTTGGATCCCTCCTTTGTCCTTCATACGTGATGGCATCTTGAGCAAGTCGTGTCCTCTCTCATGGCCCCTGTTTTCTCTGCTGCAAAGCGGGGTTCATTTAGAGTATATCTCATACATTTGTTAGATTAGGTCAGTTTGTATTTGCGAAGCACATACAATAGTTTCTAGTACACAGCGAGCATCAGATAAAGTATAAACCATTTTTTTCTTTTATCGTTTCTTTCATGGCTTTATCCTAAGAAAGTCTTTTCTTACCCTGAGATCTGGTGAATATTAATGTGTATTAAATCCTAAGTGTTTTGGGGTTGACTTTTCTATTTGTCATTGCCTCTTAAGTCTGAAGCACTGAGTCCTGGGATGGATTTGGTGGAAGAAGGAAGAGACAACTCTATCTGAGCCATCTGGGGCTGATGTACACTTTCCCCAAATTTGAATTCCATGAAACCACTTACTTCTGATTTTAGGATACCAGTAAAATTTGTTTTCTGACATTATCTCTTGACTTTCAACACCCACGTAAAATGACCTTAATGCATACTTTGATATATTTTGGAAGCATGTTCTCTGCTTGCCTTGGGCCTCATCGACCTGTGTTCGCTGTGCACCCCTCTAGAGCTCAAAGACAGACCAACTGTCAAGAGGCTGCAAATTGCTTTCCAAATGCCTAACAAAGACAGGTTCCACATACCTCTGCAAAAATCAGAGGGAAATAATATTATCCCAGGCATGAGATGAGTGGATGCAAAACGACCTAGGGCCATTATTGTAAAGTATTTTACTTCCGTGGTATCTGGGAAAGGTGATTAATGATATGAAGATTGGAAATTTGATTACGGGATTTTGAAACGAGCCTTAATAACATTATGAAAAAGCACATCTTGGTAGCTTTTAGCCTCTCACTTATCACCACCTTCTGCACAGGCCTTCATTCCTTTCTCCAAATCCCCCGTGTGTTGGATGCCGACCTCATTGTTGGGAGTTCATAAATTATATTGCACAACAAGTTCAATGAAAGTTGAATGGCCGCAAAAACAACAGTAAAAGTTTCACGATTTTCACTTTGGGGAAGAGTGTACACACCGTTGTCCTCCACTTATCAATTTTCCATCAGCTCTTTGGGAACGGCTTGCCACACATAACTTGTTTTCAGGAGTGATAGCATCAGCAAACACGGGAAAAAAGGGGCCGAGATGTGCTCAGCTGTGGCGCCACCAGGATATGGGGAGCCTCGATCGGTATGTCTGAGTCAATCCCAGTCCTCTTGTCCTGTCTTTATTTCCCGAGACGCTGCTGCACTGATGGAGACTATGGACACCTATGATCCGGTTGAGCAGGCCTGTGGATATTTGCATTCTTTCTATCTTGTAAAATCTACCCAAGAAAGGCTTCGAGGGTGGGTCCAAGTTTTCCTGCTCTGAATCCCTGAGATAATTTAAACTTCTGTGGCTATGCGGGTTTGTTTGTTTTTAAGATATGGGGTTCTTAAAATCAGAGGTGCTCATATTGGCAAAGGGCCTGGGAGACCTGACCGGAGCGTCCCAGCCCACTGCTGAGCTAGAAACCTGGCAGAGAGCACTGTTTGTCGGACGACCGAAAAGTGATTTGCTGTATTAAACTACAATGAATGTATCATCTGGGTCATTGACTTGCGCGCCATTGATTTAGTAAGTCTAATATCCCACATAAATGAAAAATATTGGACTGCACTGTCCTCTATTATATGCGGAGTCCGTTTCCCCCCAGTCATAATAGAACTACTGTAAGTTGTATTAACTCGGAGGCCACCGGGGTACCCTTCAGTGCTAGGAGACTGTTGATTAAATTTCCGCTCACGCAGCCTCTGGAAGTCTTTAACCCACTCCCAGGGCCTGAGCCTGAGCAAAACCCAGCTCTCCGGATTCCGTTTTCCACGGCCAGAGGCTGCCGCGGGGGGTGGGGTGGGAGAGGGCCGATTCTGTTCCAGCGATTCCCAGCGCCGCAGGAAGGCGCGCGTCCCCGCGGGTCACGTTCCCCTTGTTTACCGGCTTCGCCCGCTTCTGTTGCGCACTTCTTTTGTTCTCTCGGGTGTAATCTCTGCGGCACATGGAGCGGAGACAATGCAGATGACCCCGTCTCTGACCATCAGAGCTCTCTGTCAAGATATTGTTGTCCCTCACTGGGCCCAGGTCCCATTTTTAGCAGGAGAGAGGAAAAAAAAAAAAAAGAAGAAGAAGAACAGAAACAATGGAGACAAATTTAGACCCTGATGGGAAAAGAAAAGCAGGGGCTTGTCCGCCTCAGCCCCGCGGGGCCACGCCCACCAGCCCCTTTCCTGGAACCTTCTCAGGGATTCCTGGCCGCGCAGAGAAGCCCGGGAACCCCGGGGCAGACACGGATGATTAATTTTCGGCTCCCCCGGTGCACACTTAACTTCATGTCCCAGCCATCCCTTCTTAAAACACACACACACACACACACACACACACACACACACACACACGGAAAAAAAGAAACACCACTCCCCCTCCCCCCACCTTTGTGTATTCCAAACAGAAGAAAGATTAAACCTCTCTGTTAAGATCTAGACTTGATCCTTATCAACTTTATTTTCCCAACCATTCACCGCCAGCATTAAGCCTTGCTCCAGATGTGTCTCCGGGCCTTTGCACAGACACTAGCCCACCTCTTCTGACCGCGGGGATTCCCTAGGCCCACCCTGCACTCCTTCTTCTGGCTCTGAACAACTTTCGCTCCTCTATTTCTGTGCTCTCCGCTCCCCCTAACTCCAGACAATGTAAATTTACCCAGTGATGTGGAGAGACATTTATCAGCATGGAAGATGGATGGCTGCTTCGGAAGGTACCGGAACTGGGTGCTATTTATGCAGGGACGTATGTGTCTGTGCAGCGGCGTAGACGGCACGTGCGGTAAGCAATAACCGTGCAATCTTCTCTTGGACTGGCTTGTTAATGAACTGTGAAACGAGGCAGATGCAGCCGTAAATACATAATACTGTGTCCCCCGGGAATGATGTCAGCTCTGTAGTCACCTATCCCGTTCACTGGGGGTCTCATTTCTGTGGGTCACAGTGTCTTCTACTTTTTAATGTCTTCACAATGTATTTCCCATCAAATACAACTCGTAGAGGCACATCATCTGCATTCTTACCAGAATGATCATAAACATCCAAATTTTCAGGCAGATTCAAAAAATCTCGGAGACTATACATTCGTGCTAGACCATAGTTACGGGAGCATCTTTCCGGGCTAGTCAGTCTACGAGATGTTATTTAACGTGCGTGCATGCAGCTTACTGAGGCGAACTCTCTAGGCCTGCGGGCTTTTCTCCAGGTTTGGCTAGTGAGGTCTCCACTTCTTAAACATAGAAGAAAGAGACGAGGGTTGGGAGGAAAGGCATAGCCATCAGAACCCGTGGATGAATGGGGGAGATTGTAAAACCAGGGCTGAGAAAAAGACATCCAGTGTTTTCTTGTTTCTCTTTAATCCTGAAAAAGACTACAACCTGCTGATTGTAAGGGAGCACGCACTTGGGACATCTGACATGGTTTACCACGAGGGAGGTCAGGGAAGTGCAGATGCACACTCTTTTGCACGAATCTTCTATAATTTTGCCTAAAATACAAACGACTTTCTCATGGCCCCCAAAACTTTACCCCACCAACTCCTAGACATCTTGGTAGCAGAAATGAACGTGTTTCACTTGAAAGGTATTGAGAAAACTTTATGAAGAAGACTAGAAATTGTAACCTCTGACTTTCTCTACTTCTCTCTCCTTCCATTTTCTGTGCAGCGCCCCACACAGTGTTGCCAGGAGAGCTCCCAGCTGTCTCTGCTGGGGGACTTCTGCCCTCTGCAAGAGCCCAGCCCGCTGTTCCTCTTCACCTCCTGACTCCCATCTCTTTTCTAGCCCCTGTGGCTGCATCTTTTGTCCCTGTCCTTCACCTTGTGACTTTCATTCTTCCTGCCCCTGCTCACGGTAGGAGCACCATTTGCTGCCAAATTTTTAGGAGACGAACTGGAAATGAAGATGGTGTGCTTCCTTGTATGAGACAAAGCTGTGTCATAGCACTAAGGTGTGAGAGGCAATGTAGGGAGGTTTCAGAATGGAAAAGGAACTTTGACTGGATCTTATTTATATTCCCTAATGTTGCAGCTAGAGAGGTTATAAAGGTAACGATTCTCTATTAAACTGTTGATTGTATGTTTCTTTGATAAGGTGCACCTTCTTATTCATTTAGTACAATGAATATATGGTCAGCTCAACCTACTTTCTTGCTCATGCGGGTATGTATACAATCTGGGACAAACCTTATTTTGTTTTGTTGTCTAAATTCTCTGTCATTACAGCCCTCCTTAATCACAGGAAAGACAGGGCAACCTGGGAAAGATCGAAGAGGAGAATTTAGAGCAGGGTTTCTAAACTGTGGGCACTGACATCCTGGATTGGCTGCTTCTTTGGTTGGGGCTGTCCTGCGTGTTGTAGCAGCATGCTTGGCCTCTACCCACTAGATTCCTGGAACACTCACCTCACCCTGCCATCTCGAATACACAATCGGAAGCACCTCCAGGCATCCGGGTACTCCAGATGTCTCCAGGGTGGCAGCCCTGCCCCAGTTTGAGACTCACCCGCTGGGTTGGATGGTGTGGGTCATTGCCTGCTTACTCCCTGTGACCCCATGAGCCGGCCCTGCTTCGGAGTGTCTGGAACTGCAGCTCCCACATCCGGGACCTCTCTTCCCACAAGGTTTCCACAGCTCATTGCCTCAAATCTGTCATCTTTCCCTTCTTAACTTGCCTCACTTCATGTCATAGCATAACCCCTACCTGAATTTATCTCATGCTTTCATTTGTTCATTTCTTGCTGGCCTCACCCCCTGGAACTAAAACTCCTAGAGGACTGAAATTTTAGCAAGTTCACAAATGTATTCCAGGCAATACCTGACATCTTAGAATGTGCTTACATGTCTTTATTGAATGAATGAGTGAATGAATGAATGAATGAATGAATGGAGGAGCAACTGAATGACCAAGCCACCATCCCAGCTCCAAGCAAATCCAGGAGTGGTGACTCCTGGTTGGAAAGAAGCACGAGAGGGCATTTGTTTTGTTGCTCGTGCCCAAGGTTCGTGTCCTCACACATGTTTCCAATTCAATTCATCAATAATTGATTAAGATTATGAATTCTTCCCAGCATGGACGAGTTGTCAGAAAATGAAAGGTTCTCACATTCAAGTTGAATAGGTCTTCGGTACTCAATATATTTTTTTTCCCCATGGAAAAGAACATTGTGAGACTATTGTTGTTTCCCTTTCCTTTTCTAAATCGTTATCAAGATGCTAAAGGAAGTGATGCTAGTGATTCAACCAGTGATTCCCTCCCTAAGTCAAATTTTGGTTCTTTAATTAAAAGAAAACAAATTACACACACACACACACACACACACACAAACCATGTATATACTTTTTCTTCTTGTTGTTTCTGCCCTGGAAGGGAATGAACTGTGGATGCAAGCTGGTGTACAAGTGCTGGAACTCTCCGTGTTTCCTTTGTACCAAGCACCTCCTTCTTGTTAGTGGAAGAGCTATGATATTGCAAACGGTCTCATCTTTTGTGTGGACACCGGGCACCTGCCCTTACAGTCCTGAGCCATGCAGTTGCTCGGGAGGCATGTGCACTGGCTTGTGAGCAAGTCTTTTTCGTGTATCCCGGAAGTGCTTGTCAGCTCTGTGCTGCCTTTGTGCTCTCTCTAAGGAAAGGCCACTTTATGGGTTGGGCAAGGTCTATGGACAGACTGCCTGGGCTCAACCAGCCTCCACCAGTTTGGTAAAGACACCTCAACTCCAGGCCTCAGTTTCCTCATCTGTGACCTGGAAGTACATACTTGAGTTTACTTAATAGAATTGTTGCATTATTATAAAGGATCGTAAACACTGTTGGATCATAGACCAACAGTGCCTGGCATGTAGAAAGTTCCTGAAACTGATGACTCTGTTATTTAATATACTGTAGCCCTACTTCTGGGTTAGAGAAATCCTATAAATGCTGGCAGGAGATATCATCTGGTTCAATTGTTTTCCATTCTGGTGTATCCTAGATAGGATGTGGGAGAAAACAATGGGCTTTTTTTTTTTCATTGAGAAATGACATTTATCATATTCTTTACTTATAGAACTATTATGTGGTCATTACAGAAAACCTAAAATATTTTTAAAATGTAGGAAAAAAAATGAATTGCAAATCGTCAGCATGTATGTGCATTTCTTCCTGCGTGTGTACTCCATGTGTGTGCATGACAGAGAAAATTTCATTTTCTTATTGTTTGGGCAGATTAAAAAAAACACACATATAGACATTAGATTTCTTTTTTTTTAATTTTTTTATTTATTTTTATTTTTTAAAGATTTTATTTATTCGACAGAGATAGAGACAGCCAGCGAAAGAGGGAACACAGCAGGGGGAGTGGGAGAGGAAGAAGCAGGCTCATAGCGGAAGAGCCTGATGTGGGGCTCGATCCCATAACACCGGGATCACGCCCTGAGCCGAAGGCAGACGCTTAACCGCTGTGCCACCCAGGCGCCTCTAGACATTAGATTTCCAAACAAATCAAAAAGTTATGTAAGGGAAAAGTCCCCAAAAGAAATTATAATGCATTACCATTGTGTAGTGACCCCTAGAGGGTGGGACAGAGTGGTTCATTTTTTATTATTTTCTGTGTTTGCAAAATGGCTATTAATGAATTAATAATGGAAAAAAAACAGTGAGTTTATTTGTTAAAAAGGAAGTATAGGTTATGGACACACACTGTGTGGGATCCCTCGTATGAAAAATAAGTATCTTTGGCTAAAAAAGTTTAGAAGCAACAACTGTAAACAATATGATTGTTAGGAAGAATTTCAAAAATTTGAAAGCCTTTCTTATGAGTTCTGTTTAATAATGTTCAGTGATACTGTTTTCTCCTGAGTCCTTAGGTGATATTCCAATATGCTCGTGTATTTTATAGACTCCATTCAAGTTCACCCACCTTTCTATTTTAATATTGTTTGTGTGTGTGTTTGAGTATATTTCTTCCTAAATAAGGATGGTTTTAACTATAGCTAGTGTTTTCCAACATGATATGTGGTTCGCTCTTGATTTTCTCCCATTGTCTGCTTAGGTAATGCTAACAGGCAATGCAGGCAAAAATATGAGACACGTGTTTCTGAAAAAGTTTTATGGTATGAGGGAAATGTTTATAATTTAATGATAAGTGAAAAGAAGCATGATAGCATTGTATGTAATATCATCTCAATTCTGTAAAACGTCATGCCCTCTCACACACATATGTAAGTACCCAGCAAATTTGCTGTTTGGCTGGAATGAATTCATCACATCATTGGAGGATGGGACTTCTACTCTTTCACATGTTGTTCCATGTACCACTCAGTATTTTCCAAATTTTCTATGATGTACATGCAGAATTGCTGAAAAAGAATATAATTGGGGAGCCTGGGTGGCTCAGTAGTTAAATGTCTGCCTTCGGCTCAGGGCGTGATCCCGGCGTTCTGGGATCGAGCCCCACATCAGGCTCCTCTGTTGGGAGCCTGCTTCTTCCTCTCCCACTCCCCCTGCTTGTGTTCCCTCTCTCGCTGGCTGTCTCTCTCTCTGTCAAATAAGTAAATAAAATCTTAAAAAAAAAAGAATATAATTTTACAGAGATCTTTACTAACTTTCCAAATGACCAAGTCATTCTTATATTTCTCAGAAATTCTATCTTCTTTATTCATCAGAACATATTTTGCATGCCATGTATGTATGCTTAATTTTTTTGCTTGATTAGAAACAGCCTGAAGTCAGGAATTACGTCTCATATCATTGTCGAATTACCCCTAAGAGATGTTCAAAAATGCTGTTGAGTGATCTGCTCAGCTGTGTCGGAATGAGGACAAAGACATTCAAGTGTTCATAGATCACTTCTCCTCTTCCCCATCAAATTTATGGTACCTCTTGAAATGGACCGTCTACTGTTAAACAAAAAAAGAAAAAAATTATAAAATCCACTCAGGCGAAGCTTTTATTGGATTGTTAGTGGTGAAATTGATGTCACAGAAGTTTTGGGTTTTTTTTTTAAAGATTTTATTTATTTATCTGAGAGAGAGACAGAGAGCACAGGTTGGGGGAGGGGCAGAGGGAGAGGGAGAAGCAGACTCCCCGCTGAGCCCCACATTGAGGGGCTCCATCCCAGGACCCTGAGATGAAGGCAGACACTTAACAGACTGAACCACCCAGGCACCCCAATGTCACAGAAGTTTTAAGTATGAAAAACAGTGATGGCCTAATCTTTTCATCAGGGTTCCCAAATATGGATAATTCTGGTGTTTCACACGCTTGACTCAGATCATTTTATTTTCGTGCTGTGGTTAGTTAGTAAATGATTAAACCAATTTTGACATATGCCCATATGACATAATTACTTAAAATGCCAAGGTCCCATTTACCTCAAAATGTGTTTTTCCTTCTGAGGTTCTGTCTCAGTGCCTGAAACTCCTACCAAATTAAGCCAACATTTGCAGGATTAAAGTCATTATCTGTAATGTGCTTCTGTTAAGATGCAAATACAACACACAAGGGGGGACCCTTAATACAGGAGGATCTGCTAGTAGCTTCGGCTTTGACATGCGTATCAGGTTAGACCATCGGGCAGCAAAGAATGGCCTTCTGTGAGAATAGGACAGGGAACGGATATGTTTTCAGGACAGAATTGAAGAGATCGAAGGCATGGGGAGAGTGCTGTAGCACTAACTGGGTGGGAGAGCTCTAGGCAGCCAGCCTAAGACTCTGGTTGGTTGGAGATCTTAAAAGGATCACGTTCCAGAGCCTGCAGATAGCTTTCCAGGTGAGAGGCATGATGGACTCTGTGTAGGGGTGTACATGGGCTCACATACTGTCTTGTGAACAGAGCAGGCTGATTCACAATCCCAGGTGGCTACTAGGTGCTTTCTCCTCTGGAATAGTACTGGTCCAAAGTGGAAAGTACTGGGGACAGGATATGTGGGCAGTGTTCTCCTTCAGCGTGAGAAATGCAAAGGGAACCCAGGGTGTCTGAGTCCTCATACTTCTCTCTGTGCCCAGTACGAAAGCAGGAATGCTCCTGGCTCCTCATACACACACACACACACACACACACACACACACACACACACACACACACAGAAATCCTTCCTGGTAGAATGGGAGGTAAGCCAACTTGCTAATATGAGGCTAGCAATACTATTAACGACACTCCCCGGGTAATCAGGCATGATTCCACGCTCAGGCTGAAACCTCAGATGAACTCCCAAGGAAAGACGTTCACACTGTCGAGAGAAGACTAAAGCTCCTGTGAGAGCAGCTTGTCAAGGTGTGAAGTTAGGTGGAGGCGACGTGGTTCTCCAGGTGATTGAAGCCACAGTTAGCTTTAAACCTCAAGAGAGTCTGAGAAACATCAGGGAAAGAAAAAGCATTTTGAGCAGAACATAATATTTTAAAGCATAGTAACTTAGATGCCCAGCCTAGGGACTGGTGAAAGGCAGAGTGTTCACTCCCAATTTTGACCTCACAGCAAGGACACTCCTGAGAAGCCAGTGGTGATTGGTCACGAACCAGCCAGCGCTCCAACATGCGCACGTCAGGGAGCCCCAGACTTCCAGTGGTTTCCCTCCCCTCGCGTTGCTCTTAAATCAGATTCGGTGTTTCAGCTTTGCTGAGAGAGTGGACATGTTGTCTGGCGAATGAGCAGGTCCTTTGCCAAGTAACTGGATCTCACTCTTGCTAAAGGAAGAACATTGTTCACTAAAATAGTTTGTCTTTTGATGCCAAAGGAAATCAAATTGTAATCAAGGGCTGAGAACGTACTGAAGTCATCAAGGTTTCTTGGTTCACATTTGGCAATCTCCATGTTCCCAGGCTTGCAAAATATAATTTACGTTTACAAAAGGGAGCAGCTTTATTGGATTGGGAATTTGTTTTAATAATGCCTAAGTGAACCTCTGCTAGACCAGCCAGCATGGTAATCCGTGCTCCCGTGTATCCCAAGGACATAGAGAAAAGCACAGATAAAGAAGACTTTAGAATCTGTTGAAGCAAGACAGTAACAGAGAATGTGTCTAAGTGCACTGTGAAGACTTCCTTTCACCAAATTATTGAAATATCTCACACACACTAATGGGATTTTTTTTGTTTTTCTGTTTTGGTAGGTGGGGGTTATAAGAGTAAGGATCCTTATAGGAGCTCGGATTTCTTCATACTACCCTAAGGAACCAATCCAAATTAAGCCAAAATAGTGATTATTGCCCGCATACTCTCCCAGACTGTTCGTTAACTCTGCTGTCTCATTTAACCCTTCCAGCATGGATTTGAAGTTACATTGGCTCATTTTAGGAACCCAGAATCGAGGCTCCTGTTAGCTAAGTAATGTACTCAGTCTCATAGCTGGTTCAGTGACAGAAACAAGGTGCAAGTTTAGGTCCCAAAGCGAGACCCCAAACCTAAGGTTTTTCCACTCTGCTTTCTGTGCTGTGCTTGGTGGACAAGTCAAGTAGGGAAAAATGGAGGGAAGATGTTTATATCCATGGCCGAGCTTTCCTTAAGAGATGTTGATGTTGTACCACTTCTGTGCTTATAAAATGAAGTGAAGAATTCAGGCAATTTATTCAAGGCTCCCAGTAAATTTCCTTGGGTGACTCTTGAGGAGGACGGAGTATGATGTTGGCCTGGGTCATCTGTATAATTGTCCCCACGCTTTTTTGGGGGGGGGCTTTAAAGAGATGGTCACAAGCAATAGTAGTGAAAACAATGCTTTGAACCAAACAACACTGTGTGATTTAGGGCAATTTATCGTGGATAACAAGGCTTTGAAATATGCAAAATTAGAGACCTCCCTCCCTTACAGGCTTTGTGACTAAGACCCGGTGCCTGGTGGGACCAGAGAGTGTAAAAAACAGAGGGGAAAACATCTCCCAGATAGGGACTGATCCAGTGGTACCTGGCTTATTTAAAATATTTATTTTTGTGATCATCTCATAATATATACACATGTTGAACCATTGTGTTGTACACCTGAAACTAATATATCAATTACCCATCAATTCAAAAAAGGCAAAAAAAAAATACATTGTATGTCACCTATGCTCAAAAAATTAAAAAAATAAAATTTAAAAAATAAATAAAAATGATATAGTATTTTTGTAGAAAAATCTCTTTTTGTCAAAATGCAAAATGATGAAGAAGATTGTTTTCCTTTATAATTAGGCTCATATCCAGTTGGTGTCTAAGTTATTTAAACTAGCGTTACAGTCATCAAAGTTTACTCATCCTTGACAACTCATGAAAAAGAAGAGGAAGAAAAGTTAACGGATACAATAATTAGATTATATAGAAACCACAGGGTAATCTGTGAGGCTTGTGCTCGCCAGCTCCATTTTTATTTGTTTGTTTTAATTTGATTTGATTTCATTTAGCAGTCCACGAAGCTGACAAGAGCCAACAACAAAAAACCTAACGCTTTGAGGACTAATGGGCCAGGATGCTTCATTATAAGCTTGTAACAAGCTTTATAGACGGAGCCCGTTTTCCTCGTTGGCGCAGGGTCACGCATGTTAGAAAACAAGAGCCTTGACAGAAGCATCTGATTGCCAAGCCGTCCCCTGCTCTTCACTCAGCAGCTCTGCAGTATTTGGTTAATGGAGCCAATGTACTTTCTTCCGCATAAAGGGAATTATGATTCCACTGGAGGCTCAAAGGGGAAAATTAAAGTCATCAAAAATCTGATTTGAGGAGGCATTTTCTTTGAAAATGTGAAGCATGCTTTGATTCATCCCAATCCTTTGCCGGGGGTGCCCCGGGGAGGGCTAGTTTGACTCTCAGTTCCAAAGGGATCATTTACATGGTTTCATCCCACCCTCTGAAAAAGAAGGGGCAGAGAGGAAAGGAGGAGGGACGTGTCAAGGGGGGTAACAAATCTCAACAGGAATTCTCTGCAACTGCTCTAAAACGGAATAAAAAATCCGTGCCAAACGCGAGGCCACTGAGGAAGCAAAGGTCAGCCGTGTAGGAGCAGAGGGGTGTTGGTCCGAGGCACATTTGTGGAACTGAAGCAGCTCGATTTCCGTCTGAGGGACGCCTCTGACCCATCCTGCTGGAGGAGGCTGGAGCAGGGCAGCTGGCCTTTGATCACCGGACAGCATCCTCTGGGGGTGCGCCCTTGTGCCAAAGCTGACAGCCACTTGGGGAGATGAAGACGAGTAATTTTCCTTAGTGATGGGAACGTTCCCTGCGTGTCTTCTGTGAAGGTTTATGGGCCATGATTGTATTTTATGATAATGAGAAGAAAGTGCATCACGGCTAATGTCAGGAGTATTTTCCCTTCTGGCAAAAGAATTTTTTTGCTTTTTTTACATCTTTCCATGTGTTGCATCCTCAGGAAAGACAATTTGGCATAGATTTCCCCACAGAAGTTCTTTCTTCAGATAAACTTTAATAATAGAAGAGTGTACCTGAAAAAAAAAACCCCACAAAACCCAGTGTTTATAGAAGCCCTTTAATAGCTTTAATGTCCAACAAAGAAAGAGCCAGGAAATTCTACCATGACAAGCAGACATTAGCTCGGACTTTATCCTTGAGATTATTAAATAAGGAATAGCCCTGTGATCCCGGATCACGTCCCCACAGTTAAGCTGGTGGTTGCTTCCCATTGTTGGGTGGTGGTGTGATAGTGGTTTTACTGGCTAATGCCATGACTTGTGTGTTTAAAATCAATGTATGTATGTTTAAAATAAGCTGTCATTATTGTTGGTGTTCACGTTACCATCTTGAGGCATAACTTGCATCTTGTAATGGTTAGAATTCAAACGGTCACAACAGCACTTCCTGGGAATCATGATCTAATGCAAGAAACAATACAGTGCAAATAAATAGATTTCCTCCTCTCTGGCTGCTGGAGTTTTCCCTATTGTGTACGTCTTCCCTGGGCATTGAAAACTAGGAAATGTCTTCACAAAAGGTTTCTCTCACTTCCAGGTTAGAAGGCTCTTTCTTTCACCAGTCTTTGTTTCTCAGGTAAGTTCATATACTTTTTCTCCCCATTCAACCAAGACTATGACTAAGTTCAGAGACACTCACCCCCAAAGACTGTACCAATTGTTGGGGTGTTGAATGAAGGTCAGGCAGGACTGGTGGGGGCCCCATTGGAAATGTCTGCCTGTTGTATTTATAGAATGGACTGGTTCATTTTTGCCTCTGGCTGATCAAAAAGATGAAAGTTGAGGACCAAAGTGTGGACTTTGTGTATTGTTATCAGCCCATTAAGAAATAAGAAGGTAGAGGAGCACCTGGTGGCTCAGTGGGTTAAGCATCTGCCTTCGGCTCACGTTATGATCTCAGGATCCTGGGATCAAGCCCCACTTTGTGCTCTCTGCTCAACGGCAAGTCTGCTTCTCCGTCTCCCTCTGTGATCTCTCTCTCTCTCTCAAATAAATAAATTAAATTCTAAGAAAAAAGAAACAAGAGGGTACAATGTACCCTGTTGTCTGTTTTGCATGCAAGGGAAACTTACTGTACTGCTTCTCAAGCTTGGAGGAGAGAGAAGCTTTCTGGAATCCCTTCCCTAGGATTTCTCCTGTGGTCTGGTGCATGTGGGAGTAGAGAAGAGTATCTTATTTCCTTGCTGAGGGCCACCTCTGACCATCCTGCAGATAGATGGCAGATGCCACCACAGGGGCTGCCCTTGAACAAACCGAAGGAGAACATTGATTCATTCATTGAATCAATAAACATTTATTGTGTGCAGAGCATTGTGAAAGAGACAGATGTGTTCAAGTCATGCTCCCACACAACGGGGGTTACATCACTGCCTAATTTAAACTCATGCCAGGTCTACATGACTTCACCACAGAAATGCAATTGTCTTGGCTCTCTCCACAGTCCACTATTCTTTTCCTGAACATTCCTGAACATTCTCTGCACATCATTTCTGCCTTTGTCATTTCCCCCAAAGCCTGAACACATTTTGCCAAGAACGAATTGTGTGTTCTTGTGGTGGCAATTCAACCTTCGTCTTTCAGGGTCTTCATCTCTAAAATGAGGAGTATAGGCCATGTCAGGTGGCACTGCTGCCATCACTTCCCTCAGTGGGTGTTTGGGGGAGAGGGGGTTGAGGTAACAAGGTCCAGGTGTTTGGCTCCTTGAGCCACTTCCCTTTATCTGTTCTACATATTGCTAATATGGCTTCTCATGAATGGAACTAGATAGTATCATAGACTCCCATGGCTATAAAGTCATATTCATAATTACTATCAAATTCCAGAACACTTTAATCACTCCCAAAGAAATCCTGGGCCCATTAGCAATCACTTCCCATTCTCTCCTCCACCCTGTCCCTGGCAAACACTAATCTAATTTCTGTCCCTATGGATTTGCCTATTGTAGGCATTTCATATCAATGGAGTCATACGGTGGGTGATCATTTGTGACTGTATTCTATCATTTATCAAGATGTGCACTTTGAGAAGGCTTCATCCATGTTGTAGCATGTATTAATACTTGATTCCTTTTAATTGATGAATAATCATCCATTATATGGATATACCACATTTTGTTTATTCATTCATCAGATATTTGGATTATTTTCACCTTTTGGCCATTACGACTAATGCTGCTGTGAATACTCACATATAATTTTTTGTGCATGAACATATATTTTCACTTCTCTTGGATACATACCCAAGAGTGAAATTGTTGGGTTATATGGTGTCACGTTTAACTCCTTGAGGAAATGCCAAACTCTTTTCCACAGTTGCTGAACCATTTTACATTCTCACCAGCATTGTGTGAGAGTTCTGATTTTCCTGCATCCTCACCAACAGTCTTTATTGTACATCTTTTCAATTATAGCCATCATAGTGGGTGTGAAGCGACATCTCACTGTGGTTTTTATTTGCATTTTCCTAATGACTAATGATGTTGAACAACTTTTCATGAATTCATAAGCCAGTTGCATATCTTCTTTGGAGCAATGTCCATTGACATCTTTTTACCATTTTAAAATTAGATTATTTGTATTTTTATTGTTGAGTTGTAAGGGTTCTTTATATATTTTGGATACAAGAACCTTTTCAGATATTTAATTTGTAAATATTTTTTTACCACTCTGTGGCTTATATTTTCACTTTCTCGATGGAGTGCTTTTTTTTTTTTTTAAGATTTTATTTATTTATGTGACAGAGAGACAACCAGCAAGAGAGGGAACACAGCAGGGGAGTGGGAGAGGAAGAAGCAGGCTCCCAGCAGAGGAGCCCGATGTGGGACTTGATCCCGGAATGCTGGGATCACGCCCTGAACCAAAGGCAGATGCTTAATTACTGCGCTACCCAGGCGCCCCCTCGATGGAGTCCTTTAAAACATAAAAACGTTTCATTTTGAAGAAGGTCAATTTATCTTTTCTCCTTTCATTACTTACGTTTTGGTGTCATATCTCAGAATTATTGCTTCATTCAAGTTCTTGAAGATTTAAGCCCTCATTTTCTTACAAGATTTTTAAAAATTTATCTCTTACATTTATTTAGGTGTTTGATCTATTTTGGGTTACATTTTGCGTATGGTCTAGGTAGAGATGGAACTTTATTATTTGGAATGTGGATATCCAGTTGTCCAGCATCATTTATTGAAAAGATAATTCTTTCCATATTGACTTTTCTTGGCACTCTTGCTGAAAATCAACTGACCACAAATATAGGAGTTTATTTCTGGATGCTCAGTTATTTTCCATTGATCTATATGTCTATCCTTAGGCCAATACCTCACTGTCTTGATTATTGCAGTTTTGAAGCAAATTATGAATTCCAGAAGTGTGAGTCCTCCAACGTTGCTTTTCTTTCCCAAGATTGTTTTGGCTGTCATGCCTTTACATTGTGTCCTCACATGGTCTTTTTCTATATACGAACGTGTTTCGTTTGAGTGTCCGAATATCCTTTTTTATAGACAACAGATTGGATTAAGTCCCATCGCAATGGCCTAATTTAAATTAATCAGCTCCTTTAAGACCATATCTTCTAATACAGTCACATTCCAAGATACTAGAGGTTACTGCTTCCACACATGAATTTGGGGGAGGACAGAATTCAGCCCAAGTTGTTGCCATTTTGTTACGTTTTTTTAAATGTGTGATGTCTATTTTCTTCATCTTTCCTCCATTACTGCCTGTATTTTGTGTTCAATAGATGTTTCTTTGTGTACTATTTTAATTCCCTTTTTGTTTCTTTTATTATATTTTTTAAGTTATTTTCTTAGTGCCTTCCTGAGGATTAGAATTAACATCTTACTTAATAGCGACCAAGTTCATATTAGTAACAATTTGAATTCAATATTGTACAAAAGCTTTGCCTCTACAGAGCTCTGTTGCATCTTCCAGCCTTTGTGCTATTATTGTCCTACAAATGACTTCTTTATACATTATAAACACATGGAAACAACTTTAAAATTATATTTTATTCAATTATCTTTTAAATCAGATAGAAGAAAAAAGGGCTATAAACAAAAAATGTACATTGATATTGCCTTTTATATTTAGCTATGAGTTACCTTCACTGATGCTCTTTATTCTTCATGGGAGTTTGAGTACCATATAATGTCCTTTCACTTCAGTCCAGTAGACTCTATTTAGTATTCCTTCTAGGGCAGTTATGCTGATGAGCAACACTTTCAGCTTGTTTATTTGGAAATGTCTTAGTTTCTCCTTCATTTTTGAAGAAGTATTTTTCTGGATACAGAATTCTTGATTGATAACCTTTTTCTTTCAGCACTTTAAATATGGCATTCCTCTGTCTCTGGCTTCCATGGTTTCTGAGGAAAAACCAACTGTTAATCTTACTGAGGATTCTGTACACAAAAGGAGTCACACTTCTCCCTTGCTGCTTTTAAGATTCTCTTTTTGTCTTTGGCTTTCTACAGTTTGATTATGAGGAGTCTAGGTATGGATGTCTCCGAACTTATTCTACTTGGAGTTTGTTGAGCTTTTTGGATATGTATATTGTTTTTCATCAAATATTGGAATTTTTCAGCCATTATTTATTCAAATATTCTTTCTTTCTCTTTCTTTCTCTCTCTCCTTCTAGCATTCATATTATGCCTGTGTTAATAGGTTGGATTGTGTTGCATAGGTCTCTGAGGCTCTGTTCATGTTTTATTATTATTATTATTATTTCTCTCTCCTCTTCAGACCTGGTAATTTCGACTGACCTATCTCAAAATTTACTGATTCATTCTTCTGCCAGTTAAAATCTGCCGTTGATACCTCTAGGGGATTTTTCATTTTAGTTACTGTATATTTCAGCTCCATAATTTCTCCTTGGTTCCTTTTTATAATTTATATCTTTTTATTCACATACTTTGTTTGGTGAGATACCATTTTCATACTTTTCTTTAGTTCTTTAGACATGTGTTCATTTAGTACTTTGGTTATATTTATAAGAACTGATTTAAAGTACTTGTCTAGTAAGTCCAGTATCTAGGCTTCTTCAGGGAACATTTCTACTGACTGCTTTTTACAACATGTGTATTGTCCATCCTTTCCTCTTTTATAGAGTTGCTGTTGTTTAATGATTTTATTGAACTAATTCTGTAAAGTCTCTGTTCTTTGTTTATGACTACTGAGGTCTCTACTCAGTTAGCTTAGTGGCCAGCTAATGATTGCACCAAGATTTCCTGAAATGCCTTGCATGAATAACTATCCCAGACTTTGTCAATAGGCTCTGTGTGCCTCCTGGAGCGTCTAGCTTCAACATTCCAGGAGGCAGGCTACTACTGTTTGATAGCTTTTACTTTCTCTTTGTGCCAAAGCTAAAGGTCAACCAGAAGTGAGATATTAAGGCTTACTCAATTCTTAGGATGCCTGAGTGGTTCAGTCAGTTAAGCATCTGCCTTCAGCTCAGGTCATGATCCCAGGGTCCTGGGATCGAGTCCTGCATCGGGATCCTTGCTCAGCAGGGAGCCTTCTTCTCCCTCTGCCTGCCACTCCCCCTGCTTGTGCTCTCTCGATCTCTCTAACAAAAAAATAAATAGGGGTGCCTGGGTGGCACAGCGGTTGAGCGTCTGCCTTCAGCTCAGGGCGTGATCCCGGCGTTATGGGATCGAGCCCCACATGGCTCCTCTGCTGTGAGCCTGCTTCTTCCTCTCCCACTCCCCCTGCTTGTGTTCCCTCTCTCGCTGGCTGTCTTCTATCTCTGTCAAATAAATAAATAAAATCTTTAAAAAAATAAATAAATAAATAAATAAAATCTTAAAAAAAAAAAAAAAGTCTTACTCAGTTCTTTCCTAAACCTGTCCACAGTACCACATATGTATGTGGAGTTCTTGATTTTCAGGAATATATCAGAGTTCTTCAAAGATTCTATGTACATCTCATTCTTCAGATTTTCCTGTAAGTTTCTTGATCAACTTCTCATTTGCCTCAACTGTATCACTTCGTCAGGCAGCCACAATGTTAAGCAATTGTGAGTAATTGTTTTTGAAAAATGTTTTGGGAAGAAATTGTTTTCTGTGAGCTTATTTTGACTGTCAAATGAAGAGAAGCTTTACAAGTTAGGATTCCCATGGAAACTCCAGACAGGTCAAACAATGACAGTTTTCTGTGAAGGGGGATTTTGGGGTAATTCCAAATTCTTTCTGCACCCACCAGTGGCTGCCAGGCTACTGGTTTTCATGGCTATCATAATTGCAAGGCTGTTGGTTTTCAAGCCTCCTGCAGAGCAAAAGAGTAAAGGATGGAAACAGAGCAAGTTAACATGCCCCAGAGCTCACTGTTCTTACTGAGATTTAGCTGTTTTTATTGAACAAACATTCTTCAGATTGTTGCAAGTCTTTGGATAATTTCCACAGTTCTGACAAAATCGATTTTGATCATTTTGCCAGTGTTGTCATTGCTGTTATGGAGAGGCAGATTCTCAGAGTCTCTTGCCATTCCGGAAGTGACTCTCTGACATTGTATTCCAATGTGTATATGTTATCTTGTTTCCACTAATTCATTCTACACATTAGTCCAGTGCTTCTTTCAATCTTTTGTTGTTGCTGTTAATGTCAAGGTAAATATAAAATCCAATGGATCTTTTGTGTTTTGAGTTCTGGAGTATTGGGATTTTGCATTAAGAGCTCATTGGTAGAGTCTCTTTGGCAAAGAGTTACATTGCAATGAAAGCATATTTTGGCATTGGCTTCCAGCCCTGGGACTCACATTTTTGGTATCCGATCAATTATTAACTTTTTGGGCAGAAGCATTAGTGGATAACAGAGAGACCATATTTTTCTTGACACAGCTGTGAGCTCTATTTATTTTTCAGGTACTCTTTCATCAGAATCCAGTGGGTTCTTAGTGAAACTATGTCAGCATACACAGGGGAGAATGGAACTCATTTCTTCTTAAATTATAATATTGCTGTTATAATAATTAAATTAAAAGACAAATGAAAGCAAAACCTATTTAGTAATGGATGTTAAGATTGTAAAAGAAATTTTCAAAGAATACTGCTCTGTTATTTCCACATTTTAGCAAATAATATGCAAACACGTATAACATTATGAATGGGAATTCAATCTAATTAAACCACAAATAGCAATCCTCGCGCTATGTATTATGTCAGCCATAAGTGACAGTCAGAGATGCCAGGGAAGTCATTCTCTGTCCCTTTTGCACAAGGTAAATCATATAATGAGGGAAAACAAAGGGTCAAACTGAGTGTCTATTTCCAAATTGCCTTACTAATGTATGATTTTATCAAGGAGTTGAGTACTACCCCTTTATATCATGAAGAATGGCTGCAATGGGAGAAATTAATTTGTGTATTTATTATTTTTGTGTGTATCTGTGGAGAAAATGCTCTGTGTGCTTCTAAAGATATGCCTATTTTAATTCAAATTCTTGAGATAAAAATATTACGAACTAAGTCATATTTACTGCCATTATGGCTTTGATGAGATAACTCCTGTTCTGTGGTTCTCTAAAAAACTGGAAAGTTTTTCTAAAGAAATTTAGGTGACTTTCTACTTGAAGTGAACTGTCATATTAAAAAGAGGAACAACAACAACTTGGTACCTTCCAGTGCTAAATGTAGACTCTTCTCAGGAACGCATTTACTTTCTATTTTATACACACCCATGTGAGCACCTGCTCTATGTATGGCATTGCGCTATGCCAGGGACTGAGGGTGCAATAGCAAACCAGGTTGTCCCTTTCTCCATGCAATTCTCACACATGGGGAGAAACAACAGAACAAGCAAATGTATTGCAACAAGCAGTTTTTGGTGGAAGACTCAGAAGTAAACAGGGTACAAAGGACTGAAGATAAGTACAGTTGGGTTTTCTATGGGAAAAAACCTAGACAGGTTGCATGCGACATGGGAAGTTAGCTAGAGGTGAGGCAGGTGTGTTACATGGGATCATTTATTTTGGAGTTCTAGAGCTGCACTATCCAGTAAAAATATAATGTAAGCTACATCTGAGCTACGGCAGCCACATTAAAAAATGTGAAATAGAAACCAGTGAGATAATTTTTACAATATGTTTTAATTAACCCAGCATATCCAAGATATTACCACTTAAACATATAATCAATATAAAAATTATTAATGGGTATTTTGTACTCCTATTTTTACTAGCTTTCAAAATGTGTGCTCTTTATAGCACACCCCAACTTGGACACGGAATTTTCATTGGGAATAATTGGTCTGTATTAAGATTTTGTAAAATTAACAGCTAAAAATTAAATTTACCTGCTCAAGTTGTTCCAAACATACTTGAAGTTTTCTAATGACTGAATAAAATATCAGGTTTTCAATTTAAATTTAAATTAATGAAAATTAAAATTTGAAATTCAGTTCCTTGGTCTCACTAGCCACATTTCAGGTGTTTTTTTGTTTGTTTGTTTTTTGGTTTTTCTTAGAGAGCTCGCTCGCTTGTGAGCAGGGGAAGGGGCAGAGGGAGAGGGAGAATCTTAAACAGGCTCCACACCCAGCATGGAGCTGACAGGGGGCTCAATCTCATGACCCTGAAATCATGACCCGAGCAGAAATCAAGAGTCGGACACTTAACTGACTCAACCACCCAGGAGCCCCCAAGCCCCCCCAACTGTTTAAAAGCTACACTATTGAGCACATGAAAGGTTCAGCTCTAGTATTTGGCATAGGTCCTCTCCTTGAACTGGCAAGGTGCTTAGTTGATAGTGGGTATTGGATAAGTATTTGTTGAATTAGACTAAATGAAGCAGTTAAAACCCAATCAAGTTAAATGACACGCTCAACATTCCCCAGATAATAAAAGATGGTGAGGATAAACTAGCACCCAGGTCTCTTGCTAACTAGTAAAATCCTAGAATCCTATCAGTGTTTGGGTTTCAGAAAATGAATCCCTGAAATTGTTGCCAAATCTACTCAGTTCTTGAGTTTGGGGAGAAAACTCCAACAGGAAGTGTTCAGTTAGTAAGTACCTGCATTTACACTATTGAAAGCTAGGAAATTCAGTAGTAATAGAATAAAGGAGCAGTGCGCTACCCTTAGCCTCTTTTACCCACAAAGCATTCCTATGGCTCTGGGGAGAATCTAATTCAAGAGTCTGAACTGCATCTTCCTCTTTAACAATGAAAGTCAGCAGAAGGGAGCAAAGGTGTGTGAAAGGGGTTTAGATTCAAGGTTGGAGTGGAAGCAAATGATCTGGGAGAGGGGGCAGTGCTGGCTTGTGCAACTGCCTTCAAGATTTTAGCTTGTTCGCTTCCTGGAGGAGCAAGTAGGAACCAATTGCTTAGCCATAATTATGGAAACTTAAGAGTTGGAGAAAGCCGCCGTCAGTCTGTTCAGGCTGCTTTAACAGAAAAACTATACACTGGGTGCCTTAGAAACAACATAAATTTACTTGTCACCGTTCTGGAGGCTGGGAAATGCAAGATCAATTCACTGGCAGGTTGGGTGTCTGCTGAAGATCCATTTCCTGGATGGCTGGTCTTCTTGCTGGGTCTTCACAGGGTGGAAGGAGCTGGGGAGCTCTCTGGGGTCTCATTAATCAAAGCACTAATCCCATCCAATAGGGCTCCACCTTTATGACTGAATCACCTCCCAAAGGCTTCACCTCCTAATACCATCACCTTTGGGGTTAGAATTTCCACATATGAATTTATGGGGAACCTAAGCATTCAGTCCATTAGACATAAACCTGCAGCCACATTTGGATTGAGAATCTTTCCTGGGGGAAATATATGATATGATGAATGGGAGAACTGAGTCAGGAGGCTTCCTTTATTTGTCTTTCCTACATTGAAAAATTGATTCTACTCAACTTATCGAGAACTCTTCCCTTTAATTTTTCGTTAGAGGGAGGACAATTAAGTACAGTATCATTAGCTAGAAATATTTTTTTTGGTTTATACAATTTTATCTGGTATGATTAGAATATTAGTTTTCATCAGAATTGGAATGAAAACAGTCGATGACAAGACATTGCATTTGAAACAAATAGGGCCTTTTTCAAATTAACTACCTTATAGAAAGCCTGTCAAAATGTTTAAAAAGGACTGCAGATTTTTTGCATATCACGTATTTATTTATTTAGCTTCTAGAATGTTTGTAATTAGAGAGAAAACATTACCACTCCATAGATGGATACATCTCCAACAAACACCCAAGACAAATGACAACTACCATTTGGGGTCATATAGTCTCTTGCTCTCCTCTGGAGCATCCATGACTCCATATGGATGAGCCCCTTATGGTTGTCCTTGTTGATGGCATTGAGAGGGACCCATCTGTGTTAACTCATATTCTTTCCAAACTTTACCTACTTCTCTACAATGTCACACTTAAGTTCAGCTTCCTAATGTACTATTTTGACAAGGCAGATGGCAATGAGCTTTTAAGAGACTAATGGGAGGCCCCTGGGTGGTGCAGTCTCTTGAGCAACCGACTCTTGGTTTCGGCTCAGGTTATGACCTCGTGGTCGTGAGATCGAGCCCAGCATCTGGCTCCACGCTCAGTGCAGAGTCTGCTTGAGATTCTCTCTCCCTCCCCCTCTACCCCTCCCACTCATGCTCTCCTCTCTCCCTCTCCCATAAATAAATCTTAAAAAAGAGAGAGAGAGAGAGAGACTAATGGAGGCTAAACCGTGGTACTAGTATTTCAGCATTATGATGGCTTCACCTAGTTGACATCGAGTTTTTTGTTTGGGAGCAGAATGGCATGCCCCCCAGATGTCTAAATCATCCTGACCTCTGATGTGTTGAAAGTCCACTGTATTGGTCATTAAATAACTGCCTATGAGAACGGGAGCGACGTTTAATGGAAACGTGAGGCGTATTTGAATGCTGACCTGAGTACCTTTTACTGGTAGCCATAGTCTTGAAAACCTCCTGAACTTGTTCACTTACCATTTCTCAATTTAACAAGCATGGGTTTCTTCAACTTTCCAAGTGAATATTTTGATATCTACCATGAACTAAAAATAACTCTGAATGGCATGCACTTAAAATAAATGGTTGTCTCCTTAGTATAATTAAAGAGATCAGTGTCATCCCAAATCCTCATTTATTTCAGGGAAACCTAGACAAAATCATCTACTTAAGTAAGGTATAGTCTATAAATTAGATTAATTTGCTAATATGCATTTAGAGTGATAAAAAGTCTGAAATTTAAAATTGACATGGAAATCAGTCTGATGATGCTTACTGAGTAAAACTATTTTACAGAAGAACTTTTTGAAGTTATGAATGCTTGGATTTTGAGTAGACATCTGCTGTAATTGCAATTATGGCATGTGTATTGATGGAAGTCTGCAGTTTGCTGTGTAGAATTTCCTTCCCTTACACCTGAACTGTGTGTGGAGGGGGTTTGACGAATGTTCCATCCTGACCTGGGGTGACTCCCTGGATGATGCCAGAAGGCTGAGCAGAAGTGCTGGGCTTGCATTTGGCCCACGTGGACATGTTCAGCAGAGCCAGCCCACTGAGTCGGTCAGAAAGGCAGTGGGCTTTGTGAGCCAGAATTCAACTTGGAAACAAATGGACATCAAGTAATGCTATCACTGGTATTAAACACGAATTTTTAAAAATCTTTGCATTCATGAGGTACAGAGAGTAAATAAGAAAAGCTGTCAAGAGAAAAAAAAATCTAAAATTAGCCACTGCATTTCTTATCATTTTAAGCATGTAACCTCTGACTATCTCCTTTTTATTTAGAAGCAGACAGATTTACTTGATTACGGATAGACAGAATCTCTCCATAGCTTAGAAAATTTGGGAACTTTCAACTCTATTTTGAAGCAAATATCTTATTTTTGTGTTACAACTGGTAATATTGTACTGAAGCAGACATTGATACAGTCACACCTTCTTTCACTAACATCTTCAAGGAATGAAGTCTTCCACACGCACGAATTTTCCTGATAACGAAAGCTTCTGTCTTTGAAATGAAATGAACTTAGAAACAAAGTCTTATTTCTTCATTTTTTTGTCAGACGTCAATTTACAAGGACATTTGCACTTCTCAGCTACCTGTGCAGAGTTAGTAAACATTACTTAACTTTTCCTTGACAGCTTAGGGACAATTATAGAGAATTAGAATTATAATAATATTTTCAGTCCAGTGCGCCTTCAAGTTGGTGCACGTAAGAACAAAGTTGGAGTTTGTCAGAAATACATATTCTCAGAACCCATTACGGGAATTCTTACTCAATAGTGTGGAGTCTATATCGTGACAAGTTTTCCTCCTGCTTTCTCCTAATTCTGGTCCGAGCAGTCAGAGGACTCACACGTGGAGAAAGCTTCGCTTCGAGAGCATCATTCAGAAAACGGCAATAATCATAACAACCAAACCTCATTGTCCAGTGCTGTTCTATATTCTTCCATGAATTAGCTCGTTCAGTGCTCACAGCAACACTATGGAGTAGGCATTATGTCCGTCCCCATTTTTTCTGATCTGGAGCTGAGTGCCAGAATGATGGAAATGTCTTACCAGATCTCCTCACCTCCAAGGGGCAAAATTGAGGTCCCAAGCCAGCCCTCCTGCCTCTGGGGCTTGACCATTATGTCATATGCTCAATTCGGATATGCAGATAAGCCTTTCTCAACATTTTATGGATGTATTTGCTCCCACTTTCCATTTCTGGTTCTCTGAGGGTCTGAGAAAGGATCAGACTTACCAGTGGGAGGACCTGATGTCCACCAGGTGAGACAGACCCCACTGGGCTTGCTTACCTCCCTCTGCTTCTTCATGACAGATCCTAATCACTTGCACAGCAGGAAACCTCATGGCCATCTGCAAAGGAAGTGGGCCCATAACATACAGCAACTGGGCTCTGAGAGGCATTTTAAATTAATTGTATTTAATGACTTGTTTTTCTAAGTATATTGTATAATGCTGATTATATAACAATATGGACTAGCTGTGGAAACTTTGAAAAAATAGAAAAGGATCATGGAAAATGTAATATGCAAACTAGTCAGAGATGATACTACTACCTTTCGAGTCTCTTTAAGATGGTTTCCATATATATTTACTTATAAACATGCAAATACATTTGTGTGTTTTTATGTAAATATGCAGGCATTATTTACACATATAATGCTGTCATCTGTATTATACCATTTTACAAGATTGGGATAAAGCTGCATATAATACTTTGCATTATTCATTCTTCACTTATCATTGTTCATGAGCATTTTCCCAGGATGTTAATAATTTTTTTAGAACTTTTTTTCCCCATTAAAATTGCAGGCATAATTTTCAATCATGGCTGTAGTTTAATTTGCATAAATCTGAAACTATTTTTGAATTTATCTTGTTTCCATTTTTAGCTATTATAAATAGGGCTGGAAGAATCATCTTTGTACACAAATTTTGTCTGCAGTTTGAATTGTTTCTTTAAAATAGCACGTTAGAAGGGGAGTTACCTTGTTAAAGAGGATAACTCTTCTTAAGGAACTTTACAAATATTTCCCACATTACTTTTCAAAATGGGCGTGTGGCTTTATGTGTCCATCTCCAGGATGGGAGAGACAGATGTCACCTTGCCCCCTAACTGCTGTATGCACTCAGTACAATCATTACAAATAAATATTCCCGTGTTTAACGATTAAAATAATATGTCTTTTATTTCAATTTGTAGTTCTTTGATTACTCCTGAAATTGAAACTTTCTCCCATATATTTCTTAGCAGCTTGTCTTTCTTCTTGCTTGGCTACTCTATAGTTGTTCCCTCGTGTCTTTTTCATTTATCTATAGTAGCATCTTACATATAAATTGTGGCCATGTTTTCTATAAATATTGTAAGGAACTCTTTAAGAATTGAGAGGGTGTGCTTAAGGCCCCTGATTTCATGACAGCGCTTTTGGGTGTTAGAAGTGTTCTGATTTATTTCTGAGCTCTTGGCTCTGTTAGAAACAGTTGACGCTAGTAACCTAGTAAAAGAGCAACTCACATAAAGCATGGAGTGTGTATACTATATGTGTATATATATATATATATATATTTTTTTTAAGATTTTATTTGTGGCACCTGGGTGGCTCAGTTGGTTGAACGTCTGCCTTTGGCTCAGGTCATGATCCCAGGATCCTGGGATAGAGCCTGCTTCTGCCTCTTATTTGAGAGAGAGAGAGAGAGAGAGAGAGAGTGATAACGACAGAGATAGCGAGAGAAAGAGCACAAGCAGGGAGGAGAGGGAGAAGCAGACTCTCCAATGAGCAGGGAGCCTGATGCAGGGACTCGATCCCAGGACCCTGGGATCATGACCTGAGCGGAAGGCAGATGCTTAACTGACTGAGCCACCCAGGAGCCCCTAGCATGGTATATTTTGTACTGAATGACAACTGAAGGTCAGATTGATTTTTACTGAAACGATTGCTTTTCCAGAAAGTTTTGCAAAGATATAAGATAAATCAACTTTCTCTTTCATTTCAGCTGCATGGTTTCAGCCTCTAACTATTTTGTAGCCAACACCCCATCTCTGGTTACAATACAGGAATCAAATTCAGAGAAGATCAACGACTTGGCCAGGGTATCCTCAAGTATCCATCTTCAAAGTTTTTACTTTTGCTATTGCATCAATTTCTTTACTCTTACAAATAAGATCCCATAGTATGTGCTTTGGCATTTTCTGACAATTTAAATATATGTTTTAATAGTATGACTCAACCTTTTATAGAAACATTTTACAGAATTACTTTTAAAAAACTATAGAAGAAATAAATAGTCCCAGGCTTACAGTTGCCGTGGAGTAAGTAAAACCAGCAGTTGGTTCAGACTAACTTTCAGAGAATTAAAATCATACACCATGAAGCCCCACACTTAACTCTGTAATTAAAAATTAATTTCTTTCTTTGGTAAAATATTTTATTTCGAAAGGAGAAAAGGAAGAAGTAGGAAGAAGCAGTAGCAGCGAATTAACCAAATTCCATAGAAAACAGTAAAATTCTCACTGGTTCCAATATTACAAATTTATCTCAAAGTCTTGCAGGACTAGTTTTTCTACTTAAGGGGGGGGGAAGAAAACACAAACTATAAAGGAAACTATAGGAAACTTATTTAAAAAAATAATGGGAAGGGACATCAAGGTCTTAGTAATGACCTTAATGGCTTTAAAACTTCCTTAATTAGGGATAGGAGAAAAATAGGAAAATTAAACAACTTTTTCTGAAGAGAGTACATCTTTAAAAACTCCACTTACGAAAGAATGGGTTTTATGCAGAGATTTTTAATAAATCTTATTAAGGCGAGCACTGCCCTGTATCTGTAAACCTAGGGAGCAAGGTAAACAACCAAGGGCTGCGGGTGAGCTCAGATGGCCAGGAGCACATGACCGTCCACAGTGATGGAGCTGTTCCCTGCGTACATTCATTACTCACACTCTGCTGGGGCCCCGGGGAACGTGGACCAGCCAGGCCTAAGCTTGTCAATCTCAGAAAAAAACATCTTGTGACGGTTTCAACATGTTTCATTGGATGATTCAGCCCAGGTCTGGCCATTCCCCACTCCCCACGCCTGCCCTTTCCCAGGGCACCAGGCTTGTCACCACCAGCTCCTTGCCAAAGAAGAGGTGTTTTGGAGGGAGAGGGTGCGGGAAGAGTTGACTGAACAGTTACTATTCTTTTCCCTCTGACAGGTGGGCCCCCTTCTTCCCAGTTGGTACAGATCCCAGGGACTCCATCACGTGGATCTCTCTCTGTCTTTCCCGGATGCCTGGTGGCCTGTGTCCATCCACTGCGTCCCCTGCAGGGAGAACAGACCCCCTCTGTGTCTTATCTGGTGGTGCTCTCCTCCCCCTACACCCCCACCCCGGACGCGTTCCCTTCTCTTATCTACTCAGAGGACCAGAAAGTGCTCTCGTGAAGACACCAGGGCTCCCGCTCTTCACTCCCACATCACAGTACTTGTTGGAAGGATTCTTTTTGAAAAGGTGCTTCAAAGTTCCTTTGAAACTCCTTCAAAGGAAAGTTCTGACCCAGGCTGCAATCAGGCAGATGTGAGATAAGTTCTGCGTGGGGGAATCGAGTTCTGAGCTGTGGGAAGCGAGCGGGAGGGGGCAGCATGCTGAGGACACGGTTCCCCCGATGACACAGCTGACTCTCGAGGAAGGACGGCCACCTCCGTGTCACCATTGACACAGCCTTCTGGATTTCTGAGGAGGAACTGCCGGTCAGAAGCTTTTGACAATTTTTCCTTTTCTTCCTCAAATCGGGCTCTTTTACTAAGATTCACGTCAGTTCTTAATTCTTTAGGAACTTTGGTTTATCTAAAAGGCTGTCTCCATGGTGTCCATGCACAAAGTTTTGTAAATTAGGGTGTTTTTTTTTTTAAATAATTATATGCCAGTGTGAGTAAATAGGATATTGCTCTGGCAATGATACTTCCATGTGTTTTTCTAAAGATTGAAGTATATATGAAGTGAATATATTTTAATGATAAGGTCCTAATAAATTGTTAGTATCGGCATACTTAGCTATACCATAGTGTGGCTAAGGGGGAGTGAGAAAAATTAGTTTTATCGCACTCAGTAAGATATGATCCTTTCAGCTTATGTTGCAAGTTATCACTGCTCTGCTATATCTTGGAAATGCAATTCGTCCCGGAAATAGTTACACAAGGCTACTTCAAGGTCAAATCTATTAGTTTGGGGTTTTTTAATTTTTCCCCCCAAATGATAATTAGGGATTTTCTTTTCAACTCTTACCGCAGCAAAGATTTCTGCAAGAAATGAGTTCTAGAAAATGGCCAACTTACTTCATTCCTATTAGTGGTTAAAGTTAAAAAAAAAAAAAAAATGCCAGCGTGACTAAACCTTGTTGCTTGTTAACTGGAAATAGACACGTTCGAGTAGGGAAGAAAAATTTGCCAAAGGGACGCATTTTGGTGCGCTGTGTTGCTTGATGGACCCACCGAACCTTACATTAGTGTGTTGGATTCAGTCTTTGCTTTGAATTTAAGCAACTGCGGGGAGATGTCTGCTGATGATCTCCAGTTGAGAAGAGCTTCTATTGCCAAGTACTGGGATGGCCCTGCTCACAGTGTGGCCTGTGCAGGTCGTGGAGGGTTGACAGAGCAAAGTTGTTTGTGCCATGAGTTCAGCCTTCTCTGGAGTCGTAGCTAGGAGTCCAGCCAGGACCCAGACATGATTGCTTACATTTCCCTCTCATGGCAAAAAAAAAAAAAAAAAAAAAAAAAAAATCGAGAACTCCAGGATCTGTGGGCATTAAGAGGAGCAAAGCAACAAAGTCTAATAGTCTAATTCTCACTGTGATTTTAAGTTGTTTTTGCACGGTTTAGAAATTTTGGTAGCACATTCATAAATGGGACTAAGTACGAGAGAGGCAATGCTAAATTGGTCTGCGCAGAACATCCCAACAATCTTCCCCCAGGAAGTCCCTTGCTTAAGTAGAATTTGGAAGCACCGTTTTTGCTGCTTTTGCAATATTAAAATAATGTGAGACAAGCAGGCTGGAGGAATTTTGAGGTCAGGGTCAGGGGTGCTACAATTGTACACGTAGCTTAAAACCCATCACTGTCAAAATGTGGATTGAACAGGAATTAATTCAGAAAGGAATTAGAAAGCCTGACATGTTTTTACAAGGTGTTTCAAATTGATTGGTTAATCCTCATAACATCTGGAGTGAGGAATCACAGAGAGTAGCCCACGGAGGCTGCATCAGAAACTGGGATGCGAACCTAGCCAGAGTAATTAGCCCATTAAACCCGAGAAAGCAGTGAGGGGATTTCTTACACTGTGCTTGGTGGATAGATTGCAAGTGATACTTCGTTTGGGGGAAAGTGAATTTGAAATGTGTTCAGCACAATCAAGATAGATCTTTAAGCCTTTGCATTCCCAGCAAGATGAGCAAGATGGCTTCTGAGACTTTGTCTCGCCATACTCTTTAAATGGAAACATTTCCTACTTCTCTTTATCTACCCAACTTCTATCATCCTTGAAAGATGTCCTCAAATTCTGTCTCCTCCATGAAGTTCTTCTAGCTTATAAAAATAGCTATCATTTGCTGCGAAATGCTTTATTTCTCATTTTCATGAAAACTTCGTGAACATTTGGAAAATAAAAAGAGCTAGGATTTAGAGCATTTCTTTACTGAGGAAAGTCAGAGTCAGAATTCAACTTTGCGAGTGCTCTGAGCTAATGCAGGTGTCTTCAGAAAAGATGATGCCCGTCCCCCTCCCCCACCATAGTGTATAATTAATCTACCATTCATTTCACTTTATTCATCATTATTTAAATATTTTAATATTAATCTTATAATTTATCAATATTTCAATTTGTCAAAAGGAGAAACCATGGTTATATTTCTAATGAATACTTGCTGTGGTTGGCACAGGTTGCCAAACGTAGATTACTTAAATACTGGTGATTTGACATTACTATTTAAAGAAATGGAGGAAAAGGTTGTAAGTGCTGAGCCAATGCCATCCTTTCCACAACTGGAATGACTCATGTGTCATATGGAATGGAGAAACTATCTCTGGGCTTGGTCCTGTTCTGAACATTCTCAGTGTTTATGGAATCTTCACTCTGCATCAGTGAATAATCCTTGAGGGGCTGCATGACCTTGTATGGAGCCTAGTATGGAAAAAGAAATCTTTATTGAGTAAATAAATGGTTGAATGCAAAGATAGCCCTTACACGGGGATACTATGACCAATCAGCTTGCATCATTAGAGTGAAATTTCACTCCTTGTAGAGAAATTTCCGGAAAAATAAGCTTTAATAGAGGCCAGTGTATGTCATCGCTCTTCTGAGATTTCTATCTTGCTCGTGAATGTGTTGGTGGTCATCTTCTTTTCTTCCTTCTTTTTTAACGGAGTTTAAATTTCCACGTGAATTTCCTTTCTCTGGAGAGGTGCTATTTTGGTAGCTGTCATCTTTTCCTGTATAAGCTCAAAATGCTAGTAAGAAAACATCGTGAAGTGCTTCATCTTGAGAACTATAGATGTTCTCAAAGAATGTGGTTAATAATACAACCAAAGTCAACACAAAGTTGACTCTCCCAGAGCCTCAGGTAAAGGCTATTGTGAGTCCTTGGGCACCCGGTGTGGGGGGGTTAGCAGAGGGTTGCTGTGTGAGGATGCCTGCTGCATCAAGTAGTGAGGAAAGGACTCCGTATCTGCCTGGACAGCAGAGAGAGCCCATCTGCTTCACTAACTCCTAGAAAGGGCAATGAAGAGAGAAATATGCCAAAATAATACTACGACTTGGGGCGCCTGGCTGGCTCCGTTGGGGAGCATGTGAATGCTGATCTCAGCTTGGGGTTGTGAATTCAAGCCCCACGTTGAGTGTAGAGATTACCTAAAAAGTAAAATCTTAAGGGGCCCCCCGGGTGGCACAGCAGTTAAGCATCTGCCTTTGGCTCAGGGTGTGATCCCAGCGTTGTGGGATCGAGCCCCACATCAGGCTCCTCTGCTGGGAGCCTGCTTCTTCCTCTCCCACTCCCCCTGCTTGTGTTCCCTCTCTCGCTGGCTGTCTCTATCTCTGTTGAATAAATAAATTTAAAAAACCTTTATAAAAAAATCTTAAGAAAATATAATACCACAACTGCATTACCCTTCACATATCCTACACCATCTTTGAGCAAAGGGACACAGGAGAGGACTCACCACTTAAATGCCTAAAAATCATAAAATCACAGAATGCCAGAGCTCGGAAAGATTTTAGAAATCTTTTAGGTTGGCTCATGTTTTTTTGTGATGGTGTCTTCTTGTACCCTGCATGAGAATCCCATAAGATCTTATGATTTTGATATAATTCTAACATAAGGTGAACTAAACAGCATTGATTCAGAGTACTGGATTCATTCTCTCCTCGGTCTTTTCATTCAGCAAACAGGCATTAAACAATCACTATCTGTCAGTCTCTGTACCACTACTTTCCAGGAACAGAAGGGTGAATACGTCAAGGGCTTTGCTTATGGGATACTTACAGTCTAGCATTGGAATTTCACATGTAAACATTTAATTTAGATACCACAGAATATTTCTTAAAAGATGAGTGTTTATAAAATGCTATGGAAATGTGGAGGAGGGGATCATTTCTTCTGCTTGACATGGTTGGGGAAAGCCAGAGAGGTGGCATTGGAATTAAGAAAGCTTAGAAGATGAGTAGGTGTTCATTATTTGAGAAAGAAGAGAAAAGGGGAATGGTTTTTCGGACAAAAGGAAGAGGTGAAAATACACAGTTCACAGGACAATCTGATGCTGTTTGGAGATACGTAGGAAGGTAGCAATGAGATTTCTCGTTAACCTAAGGCATTACTGACCATCCCTGTTGGTATGATTTTGGTGTGTCAGAGTGCTACATGGCCCATTTCTTCTTTCAGGTTTAGAGCAGGAGACAGCTCTCATTCCCAGAATCAGATGTATGTTACGTAAACAGCCCTGGGTAGCCTTCACAATAACCTTGTTTAACTTGACTTAGGTAAACAGGAACCAAACCCTGACACATTGTCGAAAGCAAAGACAGCTTGCAATAATCACACTCTACAAATACAGAGCTTTTTTATCCTTTTATCTTTGTAAAAGAATAAAGAATAAAAATGGACACATTTCCTAAATAGTTACTCTTGACACTGGAATATGTTACGGGTCTTATCTGCTCTTTATAACCTTTTGGAAACTGCCACATCTTTAGTTAATGTTTGAATTTCGATTTTCACAAGTCCTATAGAAAGCATTCTACCATTCCATTCGACATTGAACTTAAACATTTAAGTCCATGGTAAAGTCATCAGAATTTTTGAGAAAATGCATTTAGCGAAATGTAGACAGCCCCTCGTAGAGTGAAGAAGTTTCAAGTGCTTGACCTTAAGAGAGTTGTGAAAAACATGATGGCTTTTAAGGACAAGTAGCAAATTTAAAAACATGAATAAAGTCCCAGAACATTTCTGTAAGACATACTAGTACCCTCGAGAGCCATTTGCATCTTATTTTTGTGTTTGCATTTTCTCTTTGGAAATATACTTGGCAAAGTGCCTGCAGAAAGGTACATAGGAAGAATAATTAAGGCCACTGTCTGCCAGCCTTTCTTTCACTTAACTGAGTCATTCGTTCCATGTCGACTCGGTCCTCTTGCTCTGGGACTTTTGCAAAGGTCAGTGTTCTGCCCGATGATACTTTTTATATAAATAGAGCCACAAGTTTATTTTTAAATCTTCCTTCCAACTTTCAGAAGCCCCAAAGATTCCCAACTTCCTTTAAGGCTCAGTCTTTCGGTTCCTCCACCGGCCCAAGAACTTAACATTTGTAAGGCAACCATAGGTCTTCACCAAAAATTCGACGTGCCAGCTTGTTATTCCTTCTTTTAAATGCTATTTTCAAGGAGCGGTATGAAAGTGGCAAGAGAAATAGGGTAGCTGGGAGATTTTCAAAAGAAACAAAAAATTAAGAGGTGTGTAGGCACCACACTACCCCCAGAGGCCCGTGGCTGGAATGAGTCCCACCCAAACACAGTCCTTCTGTAGGAAGAATCTGTGGGATGACCTCAGTTCTCCAGTCTGCTTTCTTCCCATAGGGCCATCTATTTGTCCTGTCTCTTGTTAGTTGTGGTCTTTTCCTCAATCCCTCGTTTTTATTTTCCTGCGGAAACAACTGTACGTAACTTCCTATCTGTCCCTCAGATAGGTCTGCCATTGCTCCCCAGACCATCGTCGGCCAATCTTACAACACAAGGGTGGGGGGATGCACTCAGCCGTCTTCAGTGCTGTACTCAAACACGTTTCTTTAGCTTGCTAGAAAAGGGACCTCTGGTGTTTTGCATCCATTTTCCCTCCTGCGTTCTCATTAAAGTGGAGGCTTTCTCTCTGTCCATTTGTTTATATCATAAGGTTCTTAGGGGCTGATATCCTTTTGGTAAATTTTCTATAGCAGCTAACTACTTAGGCACTTCCAGGATACCAACTATTTTATTTTAATTTTACTGGTGAACAAGACTCACTGTGCTTAATCCAAGCTTAACATTTTTCTTGGGTTGCTCTAAGGGAATTTTAAGACACGCATTTATTAGCTCCTTGAAGTAAGCTGGAAAACATCCTTTGCGTAAAATCACCTTTTCCCTGCTTACACATCTTTGTTTGCCCTTCGGATTTTCACAGAAATACAACAGTTTTCAATTCCGGCGTTGGCACTTTTTGATCCAATTCATACTTGTTTTGAAAACAGCGAATGACAAAGGAGAATTTGCCAAACCAGCATCATTAGTGCCTCCCATTAGAAATCTCATTTAGGAAAGGTTTCAAATGTTTGAAAGATGCTGTCATAATGGAAAAGATCTGACATCAAAGTATGCATTTTAAACAAAAGAGGTTAGAAAGTTTTAAAAGCGAGAAAGTCTGAGAAATAGGCATAAAAAGTGTCATTCTGGGAAGAGTGTTTCACAAGAGACCACCGATGAGCTTCTATTGACGTTTCTTTGATATTCGGTTCCATTCCAAGAAAAGGAAGTCTTACACCCACGTGTGATGGGCTGGCTACCATTTTGTTTGTCATTACCATTTTGTCACCAACACTTGTCACCTCTTTTTTTTTGTCACCGCAGCTGAGTTTGTTTTCCTTATTGACTTCTTAGATTATTCTTTTCTGAAAGTATTACTTTTCATTCATCTGAGATGGATTTCGTTTTCTTGGATTGACTTGATAAGCCACCTTACCCTGGAGACCAACATGAGGAACTGTCAACTGTGTGAGGTGAGCTGCTCTGTTCTCTCCTCATGTGCAACTCTTCCCCATGCTCTCTAACTTTAGTATTTTTGCCTTCTTGCCCTTGGGGTCCATTTTTTTCCTTAGTTGATCCATGGGTGAACAACTCTACTGCTCTTCTAGGACAAGCTTTGCCTAGAGCTCTTACGTCATTTCTCAAAGGTCACCTACCAGTGACATGATGCTAGACAATGTGATGCTAGAGTCACACTAATGAACGTTGAGTAGCTGGGAAGGAAAATATCTCATCAAGTTAGCTCGACTTTCCTGAAACACAAGAAACCCAAATGCTCTAGAGAGAAACTCAAGAGGAGAAAGATTTCAGGCAGTACACACCTTCACTGCAGAGAAGTTGAAAACTGAATGGATGTTTGTCTGGGGGCAGATTTACTGAAGTTTTTCAAGCACCAGAGCTGGACCTTGATCGGCAGACTTTGGAAACCTCCTCTTACCTGATTTAAGTCACCGTAGATTTAAACGTAAAGACTAACAGTTAGTCATTGTTTGCAGTAAAAAAAAAAACAAAACAAAAACAAACACACACACACACACACACACACAAAAACGGTAAAATCCTGCAACAAATCTAGTGACGATTAAGAATAAGCAATTATTAATCATTTCTCTTTACTTATTAAATGTTAAAGCATATCTAAAATAGAGCGATTAAAACGCAAGAACAAAGGTAAAGTGACAAAGAGCAATGAATTATACCTTAATACTCTTGAACAGCAACCTTAGCTTTGAGTTTCTAGAAAGTATGTCTTAAGGACAAGATTAAATTATATTCTATTAGATTAGAGTTGGTCTTTGTCAGATGAAAGGCCAAAAAACCCATATAAATCCTGCAAAAAACACACACAACCAAATAGTGAAACATATTTTTTTGAAATATGTTTTAATTGACCTAGTTCTACAAAGAATGCTTCATATATGAATCCTAACAAAAACAGTGTCTATTCTGCGTGATCATTTTTGACTATGGTTTTACAGGAGAATTTCCTGCCTAGGTCAAACTCCATCATAATCCAGTTGTAAAGCACCATGGTTCTCTCCTTCAAAGTACTTAGCAAAGTTGTGATTTGTACTCGAGCATTTTCTGTATCTTGCAGTCATTGAATATAAGTTTGATGAGAATAGAGACCAAATATATTTTTGTTCAACATTGTGTTTCGACATAGGTCTGACATAAAGCAGCACACAGTAAAGGTTTGTTGAATGAGTGAATTTTCCTGATGAAAGTCTTCTATACCATCCCTTCAAACCTCAGGACATTATACTAAATTTCAACTTGTGTTAAGAACTTACTCTAAGAGAGAGAAGATAATATAATCTAGTAGTTTGGGTTGTGATGGTATCATTATTCAGGAATATGGTTTAGAAAATCTGGAGGAACGGGTAAATCACATGCCCCTTAGATTGTCTCTTCAATTACTGGGTATCTCTGGTACTTTTTGGCAGACACTGGCCCATAGGAATTTATAGTTACATTTTCTGAAAACAAAATGCTTGAACTGTAACTCATTAAAGAAAAATCAATACGAACATTAAAATGGAACAGTGCACTGTTTTTTTGGTTTTTTTTGTTTTTTTCTGTAAGAATTCAGAGATCTGGACTGTCTGCTTGCCTAGCTGGAGAGCTGTGTCCCTTCCCTGGAAGACAGTGCGGTGCCTTGAATGGGGATGGGACCTCAGAGCCAGTCAACAGCGAGTTCAAGTTCCATTCTGTCATTTAATCTGTGAGACGTTGAGCAGAATTTCCTGCCTAAGACACAGGTTCATTAATTGTAAGCGGGATAACGACACCTAAAACATCTCAGAATTGTTGTAGAGATACATGACAATGAATGAAAAGGGTCTAGCGCACAATAGGGTAATAAATAGAATTTTTTTTTAATGAATATTTCTTTGGAGGTCACCTAGGTAAACAGCTGACTAATAGCATTCAGCTTCACCAAAGGTACAACTAATGCATCTGGAACTAAAATGACTTCTGGGGTCAATAATATATTAATGACAGTTTCCAGAAGTTTCCACAATACTATCACATACTAGAGTTCAATCAATAGTTGCTAAATTAAGAGCGAATGAATAAATCAATAAATTTGGATCTGAAATCTCTTGATTTTCTTTTACCCTGGCTGGAATAAAACTCTGGGACCAACAAATGGAATTCAGTTTATGTTTTACATTATTTTTCTCCATCTATGGGTTTAAATTTTGAAGTCTGGGTTTTTGAATAGCCTTGAAGATTAGTGAGTTTACAAGTATTTTAAAAGCCAAATGTGTCTCGTCTCCTTTTTGCTGTTGTACAGCACGTCTGAAAACAGTCTCTCTATGTGACTAAGCTGCACTAACATAACATAAGGTTTATTTGCCCAAAAATTAAGTATTTAATGGAAAGAAAAATATTATTTATTTTCACAGCATATTTTCTGGTAAATCTTTCTATTCCTGGAAGCTAGCAGGCATTCAGTGAACTTGGGGAATAAATGAATGAGTGCCTTCTATTTAACTTCATTTAGAACCAACCTTAATTTTATTAGCGTCTAGGTGTCCCTAACTGTATAATTGCTTCAGTTACTAAAACTGGAATACCCCAAATTTCCTTTATGAGAAATCTATGTTTCATTGAGAGGTCAACAATTCTCTTTTTGTTTGGAAAACAGATTTAGATTTTAATAACCAGCACTCTCCCATCTGCTCTGACTATGAATTGTACATACAATTTATCATCCTGACAGGATGATGCCAGGTTAGAATCACTGAGCAGGAACAGTGTCTGGGGTCCACTCTCTTCTGAAAAAGTCATTGGGCCCTTTGTCACTCAGCGCAGATCGTGTAGGTAGTTTGGAGAACGACGTCATGATGCAAAGAAGGGCAGAATACATCTCAGAAGAAAAAAATACAGCCCAGAAGCACTGTGCCTTTTTGAAAAAGATACAGCTAAATTTAAAATAATGCACTTATCCCAGTATATCAATTCTGAAGTCTTCAAGCAATTATCCTCATAATCTATAAGCAGCTCAAACAAATGAAATGACCCAAGCTTAAGGTATTGAAGTCTTTGTGTAAAGAGATATTTGGGGGAAAAAAGAGGATCTGCCCCATGATTTCAAAATCTTTGTAAAGAAACGCTAATAGATGAAAATAGTTTTGAGTTTTAGATACTGACTCTAGAGTCCAGGAAAAAATAGTAGATTATGAGTAAGCTTTTCTTCAAGTCAATGACTTTGTACCTTTAAGAAAAACCCACTGGAGTCATCCCAGGAACATCAGGTGTTTTGAAATTCTCCTCGGAATTTGGGAGGGGAGGAAACAGCCCTGCTGTGCTCACACCTGCAATTGTTACCATTTGCTTACTAATGCTGATAAAACATGAGCTGCATTGTTGCTATTTTTTTTTAAATCTACTTTGTGTAAATCTTGCACAAGACTGTGAACACCACGGCAGAGACAAAGAAAATTTGAACGGCTCCTTCGTAGACGACTACAGTGGCTCTCGGGTATATGCCACAATTTCCCTGTCAGTGTTGTAGGTGTGAAATCTGCTATTATACAGAAGATCACCTGGAGGCATCCGATGCCTTTTTATTTTTAAGTCCAGTTTCTGCAACTTAAAGGCTCAGGATAAGATGGTGGAATCTGGGGGCGCCTGGGTGGCACAGCGGTTAAGCGTCTGCCTTCGGCTCAGGGCGTGATCCCGGCGTTATGGGATCGCCCCACATCAGGCTCCTCTGCTATGAGCCTGCTTCTTCCTCTCCCACTTCCCCTGCTGTGTTCCCTCTCTCGCTGGCTGTCTCTGTCTCTGTCAAATAAATAAATAAATAAAATCTTTAAAAAAAAAAAAAAAGATGGTGGAATCTGGTCACTCAACCCTGGCATTGCTCCTGCAAGTGCACCTGCGCCCAGCAGCCCCCGGGCAGGATGCATTCCCAACCCAAGATGCTGACTGCGGTAAGGTGAGATCAGAGTGTGAACGGTGACAGAGTCATAGCCCTGATTTGTATACATGCCTCATGGACCTTTCTTGCCAACGATGTCTTTTCTGATTCCCTTTCAAATGAGAGCTAGAGCTCCAGATCAAAAGGCAGGGAAGTGCAATGCTCAAAGGCTCGACAGTGCAATGTGTCCTGTCGTTGGTCTGGGTTCCAGTTGGAGCTCTGCCTCTCTGGGTGGAGAGACCTCATCCAACAGTGTGCGCCTTGTGGGGTTTGGGCGTATTGATAGAGTGAGTGTGTGAAAAGCTGCTGGAACATGCGAGGTGTGCAGAATGAGCGTTGCCCTTGGGGTCTGGCATGGGCCTTGTGCATCCTGGAGGAGACTTACACAGGGGGATACTGAGGCCCGAAGAAGGGAAGTGATTTGTTACTGTCAGGTTGGCCTCGTCAGGGTGGGAGCTCAGCGCTCCCAGCTACTGTCCTGACTTCTCTCTACTCTCACTACTTTTCCTTCTTTCTTTTTAAAGTTTTAACCTTCTTTACTATTGAGAACAGAAACGAATTTTCAAGGGGGATTTGTTTAAATTCCAGGACACATCCACATGAGCAAGATTTTCTTTATTTTGAAGATAAAGGTGAGCAGATAAGCCACTGTCTTTATTGTATTTTCCAGCTACAGGTTTTGTTGGCATTAAAGTCATTATCCAAAATTTTTATACTCAGATCTAGAATCTGTGTGAATCATTAACTGCTACACGATCCCATAAGCACTAGACCTGAGCCATCCTGGTAGAGATGTTGCAGGAGAAAGCTGACTTACGTGCGCATAGACCTAAATGTTGACATCGCCTCATAAGCTTTTAAGAAGTGTTAATCACACCATATGATTCGAAAAGATGCGATCACAAGGATCTTAAAGGAATAGGGACTTTAAAAGAAGACACTTGCATTTCTTAGATCTTGGCATCATATACTTTCATTTGTTGTCACAAAAGTAAGAAAAGGATTTCAACCAAATAGAAATGACATACACTGCTTATAAATAAAATATCTCAGTACAGTAAGTTGGTGTCTAAGAAGTCAAACAAAGGATTCACACTGAATCTCACCTTGCAATGACAGCAAACTGTTTAAGGAACATATTCAGTTACAAGCATACTATGCTCACTCCAATATTTGTGTGATATTTTGTTCTTATTAGTAAATACAAGATCTTATTTTATATTTCCCTGTTGCATCAAGATGAGTACAATATTCTCAGGTTATATTTCAGGAATGATTATTTCATATCATTGGATTTTCTTTTAGATACACTTACTGTATTTTCTACAGAATGGTACAAATGTGGACTTCAGCCAGCCAGCTGCAAGTCAGCATGGAAAAAAGATCATATGCATTTGCTAGGGACAAGTATATATCTCCCCTTCTACCCAGCCGGGATAGAAAAAAAGAAATTACAATAAATCTGCCCATTTCTATTAACTTCCTTTGTACAATCCCTCTGCTGCATTATATTATTTCTTTCCACCAAGGAGAAAAGTCAGCTGAAAAAAGTCAAGGTGGGTCTCCGAACACGAGCAAGCAATTCCCACAGGGGAGTGTGTGTTCGACTTTGTACACAGAGCACAGACTGGTGGGAAATTGGAAATTAGATTTATGAGAAACTGGTGTTGATTCTTAACTGTTCTCAATTTACAGTCCATTGTTTTCAGGGGAGTTTCTGTTTCTCGCAGGCGGAGGAGAGAGTCCTAAGCTGGATGCTGCAGGGAGGTGGGAAGTCGTAGACTGGCCTGATGTCAAGATGCCTGCTGCAGTCTGGGGATCAAAAGCACAGGGCCGAGGTTGAGGCGTTTCTTTGGTGGCACAGAGGGACGTTGTGAAACCGTTAAGAAGCTAAGGGAGTAGCAACTGGGCAAATGTGTCGGGACACTGGAGCTACGGGAAAAACTAACAGCTGGGTCTGAGTAAAACGGTCCTCCCCGCCTTTCTGGTGGTTTCTAGGTACCAGAGGGAAGGCCCATAACAGAGTTATTGTGTTTCTCTAACCCAGGGAAGGAAATCCAACACTCTGCGGCATTCACCCTCTGAACAGGCTTCATTTTATTCCCGGGGAAACAAACTGAAATTTCAGCATAGGCCAGATGACGGTTTCTGATGGAGAAACACCGAGAATATCCCTAACAGAGTGTAACTCTTAATCAGCGTTGTTTATCCACCCTGGGAGCCAGGGCAGGTCACGCCGTTTGCCTGGTGCCGTTGGGTCTGCTCTGACGCCTTTCTGGACAGGAAGTCCTTAAGATTAAAGATTGTATTTTTATGGGCTCATGCTTGCCTACTCCAAGCTATTAACTGAAAAGAAATGCAACTAGAAGCCAAATTCTGGAAAGCATATTAACAATCATTTGTGTGCGTGTCAGGATGAAAAATAGGAGGAAATCAAGGTGGAGAAACAGAGAGAAGAAGCACTAAATAGAGACCAGCAAAGTATTCGGAATATCGGGAATGAAAGTATTTTCTCACTTGGGACTGGTGCTGCGTCTAGAATTAAAGCAAACTTGATGAACAACTCAGGACGGATATCGTGACCCTCACAGGCTGAGAGAGTTCATCTTCCTCTCCGCGGCTGCCTGTCACAAAGGACCTTTTATTTTTTCCCTAAACAATATCTTGGCAAGTGGAAACAAGTAAATATTTGAAGAAAATATAACTTCATGTGACTGCCAGGAGCGAGAGGCCATTTGTTCTCGTCCGATCGCCTTGACATTGAGGCTCATTCTGCAAGTGTTGAAATGGAACGCGTTTTGGAAATCGAGTGGCTTCATACAAACCTGGTGGGCTTGTCATTCTGTACTTGATGCGCAGGCCACGTGGGCTCCGTGTTTCCACACGTGCTGCTCGTCAAGGTAAATCCATAATAGCATACGTGGTGCCACGTCTGATTAAATCGTACTTGCAAAAATGCCTCAGCTTTTTGGAAGAAATAGTTCATATAATAAGAAATTCATATTTATTGCCCATGCATGTTGTTTCATTATAATGGTTTTAAAACTCATAGCTTTGCAAGTACGGTTTTAGAAATGACTGAAATTTTCGGCATTTTGCACTCACATGCGTACACGTGGAGGTGTTCACTTCCACACACACGTGACACTGAATCAACATGGAACATGAAGAAAGTTCTGAAACATGGGATTTCCTTCTCATTCTCTGTTAAGCTTCAGTGAAACCAGTACCCACCTACTACCTTTTCTTCAGGTCGAGTCACAAAAAATAGTAAAACAATCCTTAATGTGGAAAAATAAGTTACTCAGCCAATTTCTTTATTATCAATAAAGCGACTGACTATTAATCCCCAACAGTCATCATGTGTGTTAATTTAATGTTCCTTTGAAAATGAGGAGATGAAAAGTTTGGCGTTGATAAAAGACATTATTTTCAGAGGAGTAACAACAGCAGCTTTGCGTTCTGGGAGGACAAAAAAACCCCTAGAAATTTAAAAAATAATAGTCGGTATATGTTCAATATAGAAAATTTTTTTAAAAAATGCAGAGAAAAATTGAAAGAAAATAGCAGTTGGCCATAATTTCCTCATCTGCTGGTAGGCGCCGTTGACATTTTGGTCTGCCTGATTTCAGCGCCTTTTCTGTGCACCTGTCTGTCTTGAGGTGGCTCTATGTTAATCTACCAAGGCCAGTATTCCTCAAGAAGGGATCCTTTTGTGTCGTTTGCTTTTCCACACTATCACAGGAATATTTTCTGATTCCATTGTTTTTTCACAACTGACATTATACTTTATTTAACCAACCCTGTGGTGTTGGGCGTAGGGTTGGGATTCTTCCCAGCAAGTACTGTCGATGGGAAGTGGCCATAATGCTAACACTCTGGGCTCCTCCCAGCATGGTCATGGCCGTGGCTGTGGGCAGGGAGGCAGGGAGACAGGGAGGCATTGGGGGCAATGCGTTTGTGAGCCTTTCCTCGGAGGACACTCCCTCACACTCACCACCCACTGTTTCTGCCTGGAGCTCTTCTTTATAGACCCCTCTCCCTCAGCTCTGCTATTAGCTGGCATCACACTGCTCAAGTTATTTGGGAATGTACACTATTGTAAAAAAAAAAAAAAAAAAGAAAGAAAAAGAAAAAAGAAAGAAAAGAAAAATCTAAGTGGTTGTCCTGGAGGTCCCCATTGGATCATGTGTGTTTTTTAGACACAGGAGATGATGTGTATCCATTTTCGGTGCACTGCTTCGGCGCTGTAATACGAAAATAGATCGTCCTTGTGCAAATTTCCTCGGACACCCTGAAGGCAGCTTCCTCCCAGCTTGTAAAAGCCAATTTTGCACTTATCTGACAGGGCTAAGAATGCCTGCTTTCCTGTTATTTTCCTCCTTTTTGTCTTTATATAGATAATATTTGGTAAACAAAAAGGTGGACATTTTAGGCCAGGGTCTGAGAAATCCAGCTAGTTAGGGACAGGAGACAAGGTCACGTGAGGGTGTGATGGGGCGGGGCACTCGCTCCCCGGAAGCACGCCCTGCAGGGAGATGCTCTCTCTTGGCGCAGCTGGACCCCTTGCTGGACGCACCTTGGTCTCCATACGTTCAAGGAAAGGAAAGGTTCTCACAGTGCATGCACGTAAGTAAGGAAATGTGAACAGGGTCCACGGTGGGCTACAGCTCCTGGAGGTTTTTGGAGCCTTATCCATAAATGTTCTTCCTATTGTCCTCTGTGTCAACTGAGGAAGAGGAACACAGAAGCGATACCGAAGGAATCATTCCGCATCTCCTGATGTGTGGTTTCTGCTCTTCTTTGCGTCTCCTGCTGTATACTTCCTATTCTTGTTTGCTTCTCCTTGTGTATATTTTCTATTCTTGACACCATGGGTTTTTTCTTTCTTTCCTTTGAGAAGGAGAGAACGAGTGATCACTTATTACTCAGTTGCTTCCCCACGATTCCTCTTCAAAGCCATGCCCATGAGTGGACTGGTGACAGACGTAGGAAGAAAACAGTTAGCTGGCAGGCAAGGCTCTGATGGCCGCTCCTTCCGCGAAATCTGTCAGCGCACCAGTCGAGTTCTCACAGGTATCAGTAAGTGCACGTGCTCCGTGCCAGAAACCCGTGAAGGTGAATCGACACCCAGGATCTGAGACTGTTGCTGTTTCCAGGGCCAAAAAAAAAAAAAAAAAAAAGAAAAGAAAAGAAAAAAAAAAAGTCCAGTGATAAAAGGCATGTGGAATTTTGTTCACTTAAATGCAGTAAATTAAAATGAACTAGAGTGATCACAGAGTGAAAAACAAACCAGAAAAAAAAAAAAGAAAAAAGGAAAAAAAAACCCTATGCAAACTAATTAAACTTGTAACACTCCCCCAGCAGCGTTGATGGACATTTAATAGCTAAGCTAGTCCATTTGCTGGTAAGGCCGAAGTTCCCACCACAGGAGAATCACACAATAGGCCCGGCGTGGCAGCTTTTGTGGACAAGTGCAGGGAGCACGCGAAGCCAAGCAGTCTATTGACGCAGCAGCTGTGCGCACCCTCAGTTCTGACCCGCAGGGCACTCGGGCGGGCCGTGCTCAAAGCCCCGCTCCTGCCCCCGCTGCGGCCCCCGCTCCCGCTCCTGCCCCCGGTCCTCGCCACGCTGCTTGCTGTTCACAGAACAGAAGCCAGGCGTGTACAGGTTTCTGAGACTTGAAGATGCGGATGCGGCAGGTGCCTTCCGAACCAGGAACGGGATGGACGTTGAGCGGCGCCGGCTGTCAGGATGTGTCCATGCAGGGGTGGCCTTCACTGCTGCTCAGCCTTCTACGTCTTCAGCAACAGCTGGTCCCCTTGACTTCCCGCCACTGTCAACACAGGCGGCCCTGGGCGCGGAGTGCAGAGGAAGACAAATCCTGCTTGCATTCCTACATTTCTATCCGCACGAAGAGATTCAAATACGATCGCAAAAAAAGAGCATAGTTTCATCATATTTTACCTGCACATTGTTAAAACTAACCAGGAGAACCTACACGGACTGAGAGACTAATGGTAAAGATTTTTATTTGTGTAAAACACAGAGATGTGGAGAGTAGGATATCCATACATACCCATATATGCAAATAGTGTTTCAGTGAAAGAAGATTTAAAACTTAGACTTATTTTTGTAACAAATTGCTAACCTCTTTTCTTTTTAAGATTTAATATTTTTATTTGAAAGAGAGAGACCATGAGCAGGGGAGAGCCAGAGGGAGAAGCAGACTCCCCACTGAGCAGGGAGACCCATGCGGGACTTGATCCCAGGACCCTGAGATGATCTGAGCTGAAGAGAGCCACCTAACCTACTGAGCCACCCAGGCACCCCTTGCTAACTTCTTTTTATGGTAGTTACAGTGCCAATAGGAAGAGTTTGAAATCATTTCCTTATTTAAAAAAATGACGAGTGTGCATGGTTGTGAGTTCGCACAGAATGTTAGAGCAACAGGTATCAACATCATGCATACAGATTCATGGGACAGGTTTGTGGAGGACGCGGATGCCCTCAGACATGCTGACCCTGCACGGCCCCGAGTGCTCACCTTGGGGAGCTTGCCTGCAGTCAGCTGCGGGGCTGCCAATGGCACTTGGAGGAGCCAAGCAACGGAACTCCACGAACCACTCCCTGCGGATTCCTTCCTCGCTCCAGCCTTGGAGGTTCGTGTCCAGACCGGCTACCTACACCTGCTGTCTTGTCTTCCAGACTGTTCGCTCCTCACCCAGTCTGCTCCTTCCAGACTGGTTTCCCCTCTCCCAGGCTGCTCCTTCCTGGGACTGAATCAAAGCTCATTCTTGCCTTGAGCTGCTCCTAGGGCTACATTCCTCCTTTGGTTAGAAGAGACAATTTCATGATGTCCCTACCAAAGCGCTTTGAGGCTTTTCAACAAGACTTACTGGTCTACCATCCTGTAACCGAGCTGAGGGCAGTGACTGCTCCCTTCATTGCTGGCATACCCACAGCCTGACATTGCCCCAGCCACAGCTGGCACTCCATCCAGGTGTGTGGTGTGAGAAGTGGATACTAGTGGGGATTTCACAAACACAGGAAGGAAAGAAAGAAGGAGGCCAGCGGTGGTGGTGTGGTGGGTGCTGGGACACTTCTCAGGTCCTTCCTTTCCAAACTGAAGTACTGCGCCCCCCCCCCCAACTGCTGGCAGTTGGCCTGCTGAGGGCTCCCACTAAGTGCTTCTCAGCCTTTCCCTTTCCTGGGCGGCTGTCACCTGTCATGGTGACAAACATTTATGATGCCTGCTTTGCCTCATCCAGCTTCTGGTGGCCCGGGGAGCTCCTTAGCTTGCAGATACACTGCTCCAATCTCTCTTCGCCTTCCCATGGCCTTCTCCTCTTTCCATATCTTCCTCTGCAAGGACACTTATCATTGGATTTAGGGCATACGCACATAATCCAGAAGGATCTCATCTCCAGATCCATCACTTGATCGCATCTGCAAAGACTCTTTTTCCAAATAAGGTCACAGTTTTCAGGACACGGACATATCTATAAGGGGTACACACAAGTTTGCGGTAATGTGCTAAGGCAGCTTTAGGCAACTGCCCTGGGGACTCCCCTTACGCAGGGGAGCTGCTGTAGCTGAGGCTGTGCCTCTACTGCAGGGAGACCCCACCTAGTGACTGGTCGAGGGTGGAGTATAGGAAGGCCAGTTTCCTTGCATCAGTTAGTGACAAGTGTGAAGGATCCTCTCAGCTCCAGAGCTCTCCATGGGACAGGCTGGGATCTCCACTGCCACCCCCTGCACCCCATCCCTGCACTAACTCCTCCCTCTAGCACTTGCTGACTTGGTCTTTTGTAGCTTTCCTAGGCTTTGACCTCTTCTCTGTAACAGAAGGTAATGACAGCTGAGACAGGGTTGTCCTGAGATTTAAGGGGCCACACAGGTGACCCGTTAGCTGGGTCCTGGCATGCAGAGCAGACAGTGCTAATACAGGGTGGGCTTCAGTCACCCCTCAGTCCTGCCCTCCTCCCCGAGTGCCAGTGATGCTGGCCTGTTGAGGGTAATCCTCACTGAGGTTCCCCAGGAGGAAAGAAATTGGCTCCAAATCCCAGTTCAGTTCCTGTGCAGGGTGGGTTGTAGAAGGCAGTGAGCTTGCTGTTTTCTCCTTTAGTCACCAGGGACCATTAGCTCTGGTCTTTGGTCTAGGAAAAGAGTTTCATTGGTGTGCTGTTGGGGACACACAGGTGAGGCTTCCTGTGAACTGCCCATGTCCCTAGTTTTTAAGGTTGAAGCCACCTGGTTGGAAGGAAGATGGCCTGGCTCCCAGGTCCCTCTTCTGAGGCTGGCTGTGTGGCTGCTTGGAAAGCAGGTGGCCAAGCCCACAGGGCTGAGGTGACAATGCTTGTGTGGGATGCTAGGGAGCAAAAGGGCTGCTGGTTAACCTGCCTCCCTGGGCAGAGGGTGTATCTCCAACATCAAGCTCCAGGGTGCCATGTTTGATCTACAATGGGTATTTGTCAGTCTTCCAAATCTTATCTGTTTTCTGCTCCAGTTTGGTGTCTATTTTGATTCCAATAATTGCCAGATCTCCTCTTTATTACGTGTAATTGTGGTATACTGTAAGCTCCTGATCTAAAATTAACCCATATTCAGTAGAATGAGAACAATGAACACATGTATTCATTACAAAATACTGTAGGCCCTGGATAATTTTCTCAGATACTTTGTTGACTTTCTGAGCTCTCTTTCTGAAAGATAAGTTGATAAAGTGAGGGTACAAGTTTTAAGTATAAAGCATAATGAATTTTTATAAATATCGACATTCATGTAACCAACACACAGATGAAGACATCCTGGGATAGTCATAGCTGGCTTGGGAGCCTCTGTCTTGCCCCTCCCATTCAACGCGTCTCCATCTGGGCATCCACGACCCTGACCTCTACACCCTTCCCATCTTTCATGCTGATCCTCAAAGGCTAATTACCCCTTACCACTGAATTCTTCAATACACATTATCTATTACAATTCACTTTAATTTATTTATTTCTTTTTTTAAAGGTTTATTTATTTGTTTGAGAGAGAAACTTCGAGGCTGCACAAGCGGAGGGAGGGACAGAGGGAGAGGGAGAGGGAGAGAGAGAGAGAATCTCCAGCACACTCCTTGCTGAGTGTGGAGCCTGACTCAGGGCTGGATCTCAGACATTCAGATCATGATCTGAGCCAAATCAAGAGTTGGATGCTTAACTGACTGAGCCACCCAGGTGCCTGTACAATTAATTATAATTAAAAAAAACAACACACAACTCTATGAAGTGGTCAAGAGAAAGTCCCCATAAAGCCCATGTTCAATTGCAAGTTTGCTACTTGTTCTGTGAACTTGGGCAAGTAACTGCTATTAAACAAAAAAGCTAATAGAAGGTGAAAGCTAGATAGCAAACTCATTGAAGGTGGTCAGAAGGATTATTTGCTAGATGTGATCTTCCTTGTATATATGAGGCCTTGAATGCCAACATGAGTTAGAAAGTGTTTGGTGGGTCTATAATAAGATTATGATTGCGGTACCTCATACCAGCACTTTGCTAGCTGTTATTGCACGTGTTCCCTTCCTGACTCAACACAACACGGCTTCCAGAGGGAAGGGCCCACATCTTCGCTATTGTACAGGGGACGAAGCTGAAACACAGACTCATTGCGTAATTTGTCCAAGATTGCACAGGTACTACCTGAGGCATCCTGGATTTTAACCCACAGCTGTACTCCGGAGCACTGCACTCTTTTTTTTTTCTTTTCCATTTCATTTCAAAATGGATAAACATACCATATGATTAAAGAAAAATAATTAAAGATATTCAATGAAAGTTGAAATACCAATTCCTTAGCCTAAATTGATTTTGATTTCATCCTATTATTGATGACTAGATTTGAAGAAGCTATTTACTGGCTGATTCATAAGTGTAACTTTTAGCCTTCCCAATAAATATCAAGCAGGTAAGAGTCCTAGAAATAAAAGACCATCAAGGCTACAGTTACCAATCATGCAGGCCCACAGACCTTAGGGAATCTTTGTGGGCTGTATCCCCAAGACACCACCCCAGAAGCCTGGGAAGCAGCTGATGTAGATGATGGGACAAGGGGTATGGATGGAGGCTCATGAAAGACAGTGTTTCCTAGCCAGTGTGTTGGGTGACACCAAGACATAGTGCTAAGTCAACTCCATCAGTCTTCCATACGACATGGTCTAATCATTGTCACCCACATCTTTTGACTTATGACCTTGCCTTTGGTTCCCACGGAACGGGATCTCTGCCTGAACCTGGATATCTTACCATCTAAACCCAAACCCCAAGGCTACTGAATAGCCATTCACATGTCTTCTCAATTTCATGACCAGATACGAAAGTTTTACAAGTGTAGGCGTTGCCCCTCAAATGATTTTCCTCAAATGAAACCTCTCTCAACACAAATGATTTATGTGTGTTGGGGGGGGGAGGATGAGGCCCCCCCATCCTTCCCCAAGGATGTTAAAGCAAATCAGAAATAGTAGGAAGCTAAATCTGTGCAGAGTTTTCCTTTTATACTCAATACCCATTTCAACTAAAGCTAAAATCGTGCAAGCCACTGACTAAGGATCAATTACCCAACTTGCTGTGTGTTAATTACTCCTGTGGCTCTGATTTACGCAGCGAAGATTAGGATTTAAAGGAGAGCACGCCAGAGTCGAGAGATAGACACAGCGCCAGCAGGTTCTTTTATTTTGATTTTTCTCATCAATGGAATATTTATTCTTCTCTCTACTCACACACACCCCCACGTGCACACCCACACAAACGTACACACACAATATATTTGGTAACCCCCAGAACGAACACTTGAACTGCTCCCAACTGAATGTGTCCCCTCCCCCAAATTCATATGCTGAAGTTCTCACCCCAAGAGGTGATGGCGTTGGTACAGGGGAACTTTGGGACATGCTTAATTCAAGAGGGCAGAGCTTCCTGAAGAATGTCGTTGCCTTTTAAAGACCCCGCAGAGCTCCCCCAGGCCCTTCCCTCCCACCATGTGAGGACACAGTGAAAAGTCTGCATGTGACCTTGAAGGGAGCCGTCACCCTCCGTGCTGACCCTGATCTTGGACTTCCAGCCTTCAGAACTGTGAGAGGATAAATTCTGTTGTTTACGAGCTACCCAGTCTGTGGTATTTTGTTGTAGCAGCCCTGACTAGGACATGAACCATACTTAGGAAGTGACAAAGCATGGTATGTGCGCTAAAGGCATGTACCAGAATTCCAAGACGGTCAGGATCAAGGACGATGTAGAATTTGAGTACGTCTTTGAAGAATGAGCAGGCTCTGTGTCAACAATAAAAGAAGCAGTCAGCTATTTTGGTGTGAAGCCACATAGACCCAGGTGGGAGCATGGCTTTTGTTGGGAAGAATCAAGCTAACTCATAAAGGGGGGGAGAAAGCTTTACTATGGGGATTTACTCTGGACGAAGGTGGATTTGTAATTTGGGGCAAATATAAAAGGACTGAGATTTTTAATGTCAGATAAATACAGAAATGTTGAAGTTCAGGATGAAGGAATGGCTTCATGAAAGAGACCTGGGAGTATATTTGCGTGGACCAGCCCCGTGATGGAGAATTCAGGCAGAGGCCACTTTGAAGACTGATATACCAAGGAATAGTAAATGTTAAGGAAGAGATCAACTAGAAGGGTGGATCTGATGGCTCCCAAGATGCTAAGTCTCAGGATTGGGAACATTACTGACAAAAGGAGGAAATAAGGGACAGGAACCTGGATGGCTTGAAAGGTGGTGAATTTAGTCCTGTATGCATTAATCTCGACATCCATGTTGTCACCTGCTGTCTGCATGTCCTCTGGGATGGGAAATATTGGCAGCAAAGTTACAGATGTCATGGCATTTTGAAGAGGGCAGTTAGCTGGGAGTATGAGGCGTAGGGTCCAAACTCCTGCAAGAAAGCAAAGGAAGGCCTGCCTTCATTCAATGAAATTTCATTAGGTTCCAATTATGCATGAATCACAATATGAGGACCACAGATTCCTTTGCTTATATTGATCACGAGGGGAAATGACACCCACTGTCAGAGTTGTAACGAGGTGGTGAGCACTTTCACAGCAAGAGAAGAGAGAAGGGGGCCCTGTCAGCTCCTGGGTGAGTGTTGGCAAAGGAGACCCGCTGGAGGGACAGGCTGGAGGGGAGGCAACACATGAGTTGGGTTGTAGTAGTTCTAGGACCCATTTTAAGAGGACAGCGTGACTGATGCAGAGACTTAAAGCAAAGGAACAGCTTCCTGATTTTCCCAATAATTGCCAAATCACCGGCTGCATTTGACAAATTAATTCACAAAAATCAGTGGCTAGGTCATGGGGAGCTGAAGCTAAGGGATTGGCAGGGGTTTGTATGCTGTACAAAGAATTCTAGATTTCAGAGTGTAAGTGATGAGGAAACATAGAAAAATCTTTTAGCCCAGGGGATGGGGACGTTTTGATCATTTTTAGATTCTAGAACATTCAGCGTGGTGTTGGTATAGATGATGCATAGGATGGGGCATCACCACGAGACTGTCAGGAATCTCATGTAGGTAGTTCTCAGAGAGAAATGAGATGATATGAACTATAAATGTTGAGGAAGGACGGGGGGTGCAATTGTAAGTATACTCATGGAGTAGAATAGAGAGGAGCGATGTCCGCTTGGTGTGAGGGTTCAGAGAACACAGTCTAGCATCACTCAGCTCTTGGGTCATTGGCTCTGCTTTGTGGTCAGACAGGCCACAGAGAAGGAGCAAATGGAAGGGATTAGGGTCAACATGGGGGCTTCATAAGTTCAGTGGGAGGCATGTTGAATTTGAGGTGGGGTATGGGCAATGTTCATATTCCCCCCAAATTTGTATGTTGAAATCTACCGTGATTGTATGTGGAGTTGGGACCTCTGGTGGGTGATCAGGTTGTGAAGGTGGGGCCCCTCAAGAATGGGATTAGTGTCTTTGTAAAACAGACCCCAGAGAGCTCCCTCCTCCCTTCTGCCAGGTGAGCTGGGAAAGGGGCTCTCACCAGATACCGAATCCATAGCTTCAGAACAGAGGGAAATCAATGTTGTCTGTGAGCTACTCAGTCCACGGTCACCTGTGACAGCCACCCAGATGGGCTAACACGAGATGTCGAGCTGGAGATGTCTGGAAGGCAAGTTTTTATGTTGGTCTGGAGCTTAGTAGACACGTCGGCCTGGACATGAGGTTTTCAAAGTCATCGGCAAACAGGCGATAGCAACAGGAGGTGCGTGAGTGCCCTTGCGTGCCCAGTAGCCCGAGAGCCTGAGAGGGCTGAGTGCAGACTCGAGGGCGGGGGGGAGCAGCAGCCCTGTTGCTGGCACTAGACTCCTCTTCCTTGATTGTCTCCCCTAGCCCCGGGTGCCCTAAAGTGCCATATTCACTTTAGATGTATATATTGTTTCCTGTTTGTTTTTTTTTGTTGGTTTCTAATAAAACCACCAATTTATATAATTGGAACCAGAGTAACGTCTGGAAGAATTTATCCTCATAATGCCCATCTCAGCTTTTTAATTGCATTCCCTTTGGGTATGGGCCAGTCTCACAGATTTGGTGAAAGCTGGTCTCACCCCTTCTGGCGGGCTGACGGTGTCACCAGGTGGGAGTTTTTGCTGAGCAGGGAAGGGAGTGTCTTCTGGGAGGGAGAGGGAAGGGAGCTCCTATTTAAGTGCTCATTGTGCCAGATACTGCACATTCCTTGTCACTCAGCACCTACAGCTCCACGTGACGTGGGTGTTGTTCTAGTTGTCAGATGAGAAAACCCGGCTCACCGTGTCGTTGGGGATCACACAGTTCATAAGGACTGTGAATCGCATTCCAGAATTGCCTCTCGCCCTTTTGGGCTAGGTTTCCTATCTTCTGCCTTTCTCCTGCCTTCACTTGTGGGTCTTAACTGAGCTAAGCTGTATCCCATAATCCTCTTCCAGGTCAGAGAAAGTTTGGGCACATCCGGGACGGGATCTAGAGAGAGCTCAGGCAGTGGTTTCCATGCCACATGTTAGGGCGTAGGATGGGACCTGAGGTCCTCTGGGAGGACTGCTGGGTCTCCTTCCAGACACTGTCTACCCTGCAAAGGGCAGCCCTGGTCCTCGGGTCTTTCCTTCCTGACATGAGGGTTCGTGTTCAAGACACAGAATCAGAAGAACCTTCGAGATCTGGAAGAAATCATCTGCTTTTAGAAGATGTATTTACTCAGGGTGCCTGGGTGGTTCAGTCAGTTAAGCATCCAGCTCTTGATTTCGCTCAGGTCATGATCTGAGTCGTGAGATGGAGCCCTGTGTTGGGCTCTGTGCTCAGCAGGGAGTCTGCTGGAGATTCTTTCCCTCTGCTCCTCTCCCCAGCCCAGCTCGCGTGCACGCTTTCTCTCTCTCTCTCTCTAAAAAAAAGAAAAGAAAAGAGAGAGAGAGAATTTACTCTATTAAAAAAAGGTAATACACACCTACATACCCATGGAGCAACATCTAAATGTACAAAAGGAAACATGGTGAGACGTAATTGTTGGCTTCGTCCCAACAGTTTAGGTGTCCATGTTTTCCAGGGTGATAAATAAATTTGGACTTTGTTCTTCCTTTTCTAACTCTGTGACTTAGATCCTTACCTCATTTATGTTTACTCTTTATTATGGCGAATATAAATACATAACATCGTACCTTTTCTCTGGCATTAGGCATTATAATATTTCAGCTATATAATATTAAATTATATATTAAATTACGTAAAATGTCCAATACTTAAATTCAGCATTTTTATTTATATTATAACAGATTTAAGTATTAAGATATTTTCGCTCTATGATCTTTTCTAGAGCCTATGGTTTTGTTTTGTTTTGTTTTTTTATATTTTATTTATTTGTCAGAGAGAGAGAGAGAAAGAAAGAGAACAAGCAGGGGAGCTACAGGCAGAGGGAGAAGGCTCCCTGCTGAGCAAGGAGCCGCATGCAGGACTCGGTCCCAGGACCCTGGGATCATGATCTGAGCCGAAGGCAGATGCTTAACTGACTGAGCCACCCAGGTGTCCCTAGAGCCTGTAGTTTTTTACCTCTGCTTTTATCAATAGTCGTTTAAGGTTGGAAACCTTTAAAATCTTAAATGGATAAGCTTTTTTTTCTTTTGTTTTTTAAAAATATATTATATTATTATGATTAGAAAATACTGTTTTATGTCAGCGGCCCTGCTGGCAAAGCCCCTTGGAATTCCAGATATTTGGACACCACAGGATTAGTGATGGGCAATGGCCTCCAGCCCTGCACTCGGTCCCAGGCTCCAGCTGGGATGGGCTGGTGCTTTTCTCGCCCATGGAGCAAGGGGTTAAGAAGTAACTACTTAATGACACGTAAGACTTGCTTAATTCAGGAGATGGCAGATTTTGTAACATTAAAGTTTACCATCTTTGTAACAGACCAAAAGATAAATATTGCTTTCCATTGACCTTACAGTAATAACGCGTCACCCACATTCTGTGTTCTCAAATTTGTTGAGGCTTTCAAGCTCCTCCCTTTACTGATTTTTGAAGTCCAGGAACATCGCCAGGGTATGTCCTGTTGTTGAGAGTTGCCTTTTGTTTCTGTTACTGTTTCTTTCTAAGACATGTGCCATTTCAGCGAGTCTTTTTTGAATTATGGAAAGTTTATGGGGCTTCCTTTCTTTGGAGTTGGGGCACTAATTATTCATATGTTGGATTTCCTTAGTCTTGCATTACCCATGATTAATTGCCATTTTCTCTCTAATTCTTTTGGTATTTAGTTCATTTGCATTTCATTTTCCTTAAGTTATACTTTCCACGGCCTTCGTTAGGTTTCTGTTAAGGTGTCTGTTTTCTAGGTTGCTCCCTCCAATATGGCCTTCATCTCTGAGATCGTATTTTGTTAATTTCCCACTTATTTCCTGATCTCTGCTAGCTCAAGTTTCAACTTTTCCTGTTTTCCTGGCAGGTCTTCCCTGAGTTTTTATATTACGATATGGAACTTTTGTTTTATAGAAGCAATTTTCTGGTCTGGTTTTACTTGATGGATTCGTTTTTTTGAGTGTGTGTGCGGCTATCTATCAGGTCATACTGTTATATTTGCTTGTGTCATTGTCTTCTGATGGGCATTCCTTTGTTGTGTTATTTTTTGTAGTTGTATGCTTCTGTACCATCTCCACTCCACTCCCTCCTCCTTCCTTCCCCTCTTAGACGTTTTCGTCTTTGGATGCGATGACTTGCAGGCTAGCGGGGATCGTCCTTATAAAAGAGGATTGTATGAGAGATCGAGCTCCTTCCGGAGAGGCAGGGGCCGAAGGGCTGCCCGCAACACAGATACTCTTCCTTCTGCTCTGCCTCCGCTGCACAGGGCTTCCTGGAAACATGACGTGTGTGATTGCCCCCTCGGCCTTGGCCGGCTCAACTGCATATCGGCTCACCAGTAGCTCTGACCACCAGCCCCTTCCCATGGGTCTGCATCAGGCTGTAGACATGACAGTTTCTTGGAAAAATGAGTGTTTTCCTGACTGCATCTGAGGTCTGCAACTATAGACATTGTCTCTTTGTATCTCCCCCCCACACCCCCACCCTCATTTGAACTTCACTGGGTTTAGCAGCTTTTTCTCGCATATTACTGACTTTTCAGGTGTTACTATTTTCTATAAAACTGGAATGTGCATTTATTTTTGTAATCCTCCTAGTTGCTTTGGGTGGTGATGACGGAAGAAGAGGAAAATATCGTCCTGTTGTTTTTTCTGCAAATTGGAAGTGAAAATGAGCCTTAAAGCAATTAATGAATAAGGTAAATGTTACATATTAAGAGACAAGAAGGATGAATTGGACATTCTCTTCTTAAGAATCACACAATTTATTAATGTGGCCGAGAAAGAACAAATACGAATGGAAGACTAACTGAATAACAGGCAATGGAAGATTGCTTCCTAAAGAGACATAAGATTTGGGGAATTTGGAAAAAGGGAAAATAGTGGGGGGTGTAGGGGTCACGCCTGGAAGTTACTCCCTGCTTTCTGCTTCCCCTCTCCAGAAAAGCTGCCAGCAGCCAGGCTCTCACCAGGCTCTTCCCCAATTCTGTTCCCTGCTCTCCACCCCCACCCATGGCTTCCCCTGCAGATGGTGAAAGAGAATCCCCCTTTGAGAGAAAAGGGTAGAGCAACGTGGCAGCTCATGAAGTGTTTCCCAAACAGTGCCTGCCCCTAAGAATCGCCTGGGAAGGTCCTTACAGTGGACTGAGGATCTGCTAAGACCGGGACCTGTGTTTTTCAGCAGGGCCCTTCAGAATGTGAGCAAGCAGGCAATTTTGGAAATCCCTGGAACTGTGCACAAGGCACTCTGCTGGATGGTGAAGGGACTGTGCTTTACTTCTGCTGTGGCCGCTAACTAGGTGTGGGGTTTGGATGCGTTTCAATGTATCTGAGCCTCAAATTTATTGTCTATAAAAGGAGGGAACTGGGCTTGATGGCTAAAAGCTCTTCCAACTTTAATATTCCACGATTCTCTAAAATACACAGAGCTGGTATAAAACGCTGTAAGTCCCCTATAAAATGGCAAGAGAAAGAGGAGAAGTGGGAGCAGGGGACTAAGGAAGGAAATAAGAGGGCGTTCCCCTTGCACACAAAGGGGTTGGAATGAAGCCTTTTCTCTTGCTATGTTTGCAACATGAACTTGCAGGAGCAGAGCTTAAATTGGACCAAAGTTCAGTAAGATTCCAGTTTTAAGTGACTGCGTTGGCCCCGGAGCAGAAGATGGACCTAAGATCTGTCCGATTTGTATTGACTCTTCATTTTTAGAACATTAATTTTCTCAAAAGAAGCCTTCAAAAGCACCAACAAGGTATTTTCTCTTTTTCTGGAGCTTGTGAAAACGTGGGTCTCCACCCAAGTGGGATCCCGAGTTGCCCCTGGGATGCCTTTCGGTAAGAATGGCCATTTTCTTACTTTAGGACTTTGACTGACAGGTCCCTACTAAGGAGGGAAAATGAATCTCTAAGACAGACTTAAGAAACACTGTTTTTCCTGCTCTCTCTGGACTTCTGTTGCTCCAGGTGTTACAGGAAAAATGAATTTCTCCACTGGTCTCGTCCCTAATAATGGCATTATTAAGATCCCCAAGCATATGTGATATTATTCTTCTCAAGCCTACAGAGTGCCTTGCGTTTATTGATGCAGCCTCCGCAAAGGGACCACATCTTGCTTTGTTGAAAGGACCCGAGTGCCCCCAATATTTCTATTTGTAGAGACACGGGGTATTCTTCAAAGCAGGGGGAGGGCGGGGAGCCACGGAGTAGAAAACAGCCTGGGATCTGGCTGCCGATTGCCTTTTTTATTTGCTTGGAAAGCCTATGGGTTGATTGATGGGCGATTTGGATATTGCTTCTCCCTCCTCTCCGCTCGGGGCTCTGCAGCCTGTGCTGGCCGGTCAAGCAATGCCGAGGCTCAGCGGCGCACTCAGAAGGTGGTATTAGGCTGTGGGTGCTAACTGGTTTGTTCCAGCACATTTTCCTCGGAAGTGGAGCGGACTTGCAATTTTCAGTGGCCATGGGGGACTGGAACAGCATGCGTAAAATGTCCTGCTTTTCTGAATTGTTTCCAAAGTTCCCCTAGATCAAAAGTAGATTAATCCTGAAAGCAGGGGCTGGCGGGAGGTGGGTGAGATTTCCGTGGACGCAGGTGAGGAACGTGAAGGCTGGTGGGACATGAGCTTGTTGTCGCAAGAGATCAGTGGGAGGCTGGAGAGAGCCCTGCGGCTCAGCCTTCCCGGTATGATGGTGGGTATTTGAGCAACTCCCATCAGGACAGACTCCAAGAGGACCTACTTGTGAGGAAATTCCACTTCCGGAAAACTCAGTCTTCTGCAAGAGCTACGAGCCTCCTCCACATGAGTCTAAGGAGCCTAGATAATCACCAAGCCAGAGAGAGCGTTATCACAGCCAGAGAGAGCGCTGAGGATGGAGAGCTCGATGGATAGTAGCAAGCTTGAGGGCAAACTCCAGACTCGCAGAGGGGAGAAAAGACAGGTGCCTAAGAAAACCGTTCTGAGCCTGACATCGCTTACAGTAGGAGAGAAGAGTCCTGAGTTGGAAAATGACCAGGGGAAGACAGTACGCCAGCACAGAGAGGTCATTGGGAATGCACAGCACAAGAGAAATGACTTTCGTGTTGCCCAGATTGACTCAGTCACCTTCATGATTGCTCTCCAGACCAGTGGGGAGCCTGGAGTCCTGTCCAGGGAGGCCTGGCTCTGGAGCAGGGCCTCCGGCACTCGTGAAGTTCTGCCTCTTGTTTGTGCTGGTGCCCCAACGCTGGCTGGCTTCCCCGACTCCCGCTCCCCCTCCTCAGCATCCAGGAGAGTTTCCACTTCACCCCAGCCCTCTTGATGGCTTCTCAGATACTGTTTACACTGTCCCCATGGTTGCTAGCTCTTCCCTCTGGATGCTTTTCCTCTGTCTTCTGCTCCTCCGGACCCATCCCCATGGGCAGCCCTGACCATGGCCCTGAGGGGCCTCTGCCCACGAGGAAGTTTGGACAAGCGGACCACGTGTAAGCAGGTGGGAAAATGTGGAAGGATGGATATTAATGACACTGCCTTTCACAGAAGTTACAAACTCAGAGCTTCAATTAAGAGCGCAAAAGCAGAGTAGATCCCCCTTTACCCACCCTGCCGTGGTGCGCGGGGCCCGCATTGGCTTCTGCAGGTTTACCAGAGGGAGCCTCCGAGAGTGGGAAAGATTCAGAGCGGGTAGGTGGACCGAGTTCGAGTCCCAGCTTTGCCCGTGAGCCACTGTCTCTATTCTGGTACACCCTATCGCCTCTCTGGGCCAGCGTTCCCAACAGTTGATGGTACGGGTGGCGTGTAGCATGCTAATAACGCCGTTTGGGGAGTTTGTTATGAGGGAGGGTTGTGCTTGGTCCATCGTAGGCTCTCGAAAACACAATTCTTCGTTAATTCAGTCCTCACGTTATTTGAGACCTCCCTTGTGCCGGGAGCTGCTCTAGTCACCAAGGATGCAAGAATGAACAGAAAGAGCTCCTCTCTAGCACCTTCCTCTTTTTCCAAGCACCTGCTGCCTTCTGCTGTGCTCACGTGGAAGCAGTGGCGGTAACGCTGTCTTCTCTCTAAGAGTCCCTTCTGTCCTTTCGTGGTTGCCCTTCCTGCCGTAGGAGGCTGTGGGCTGAAGGAAGCCCTTGCTCAGCGCCCTTCAGTGTGTCTGTTCCAGGATTAACACCACGCTGTCCGAGAGCCTGTCAGTCTCTCTTTCTGCACACCTGTCTCTTGCTCTAATTCTCTCTTTCTTACATGCACACACATGCACCACCTCCCTACTGACTGGGTCAAACCCGTGCTCCCCAGTGGAGCTAAAACCCTTCTGTGGCCTCTCGTGGGGTCCCTTCATGCATCCCCTACAACAGCTGGTAAACACATTTCCCACAGCCAAGCCCCAGTCTGGACTTCCTTCCACTCAGCAGACGACCCTACTCTTTGGGTTTCTAATAAAAATTGCTCACTGAATTCTCCAGGGTCTCAATTTAATCAGGGTCCTGTATAGACCCCTGTGCTGCTCTAATCTGTGATTAGGTGCATTCCGTTTGTTATAAAGTTCCCAGAGTCCTTTGCTACGTGTACCTCTGACCTCAAGATTTCTCAGCATTTCCGTCATTTCCTCCTCCTTGGTGCCTGGAGAGGGACGGGGCTCCATGTAGCTTGTGGAGGGGAACCCTCCTCCCCGAGCTCCCCAGTGCTGTCCCCTTGGTCCCTCTGAGCTGGTGCACATTCACTACCTTCTGCTGATTGACCTTTACCTCACGTTCCGAACATCTTCCTCCTTTGCGGTTCCTGCCCTCAGGTCCTGTCCTCACGTACCTTTCTTCTCCACCTTCCACAACCGAAGTCTTGAACAAGCCCTCGAATTCCCCCTTCCATCAATCTCCCGCTCTAGGTTTTCTACATTTTCCAGTCTTTGTTGACATAATCAAACATTATCATAAGCCCACCTTTATTTTTACCTGCTTCGTGAACATATTCCCATTCTAATTTTTCCCTTTAAAGACATACACATACTTAGTGAAAAGTCTTTTCAAGCAAACATATTTCACCAATGAATACATAATTAGTAAATACACCTATTTGTATACATATGTATGTATGAATATAGAGGATAACGAATGTTTTATTTAGCCAATAACAAAATATTTTACTAATATCCGTTTGCTTAGCATTTTCTTCTTAATACCTGTTTTCTACATTCACCATTTTAATAAAATATTTTACCCCAGACTATAAGCTCTAAACTATAAAATCCAATGGCATTTTTTAAAGATTTTTTTGTAGGTTTTCCTCCCACCGACCTTCTTATCCGCAGATGACTGCTGATCATTTGTAAATGAAAACATGTCCCCAGGATGATTCTGTCACATGCTTGGTCTAACCCAGAGACTGGCAAACTTTTTCTGTAAAGGGCCAGATAGTAAATATTTTCAGCTTTGAGGACCATATGGTTATTGTCGAAACGACCCAACTCTGTCCTGTAGCAGGAAAGCAGCCAGAGACGATATGTAAACAAGTTGGCATGATTGCGCTCTCAAAAAACTGTTTACACATACAGGCCCTGGCCTCCTGCCTGTGGTCTACAGACCCCGCTTCTTACTGAATTCTAGCTCATTCCTGGGGACCCTCCCGTACCTTCTACTTTACCATTTGTGACAGACTGAACCAGGGCACCCCAAAAGATAGCCACTTCCTCATCTCTGGATCCTGCAAATGCTACTTTCTATGGTTAAGTAAAAGAGAAAAAGAGAGGTCTTTGCAGATGTGCTTGAAGATCTTGAGGTGGGGAGAGTTTTTTCTGAATTATCTAGGTAGAGCCCAAATGCAGCTACATTTGTCCTGACGAGAGACAGGCAGACACGTGCACACGTGGGAGAGGGAAATGTGGCTGCGGAGGGAAAGTCTACATATATGAGGCTTCATAACAGGCATTCCAGCGGCCACCAGAAGCCGGAGGAGGCCAGAGGCAGGATCTGCTGCTCCTTGCTGGCGGCCCAGGGAGACTCAGGTTGAACTTCTCGCTGCCCCCAGAACTACAACAGAATACATTTCCGTTGTTTGATGCCACGAAGTCTGCGGCAGTCTTGACAGCATCGCTAAGAACTGAACAGGCCATGGCTGCTGATTGACTCTTACCTCACGTTCCGAACATCTTCCTCCTTTGAAGTTCCTGCCCTCAGGTCCTACCCTCACGTACCTTTCTTCTTCACCTTCAACAACCGAAGTCTTGAACAAGCCCTCAAATTATTGGGGACGTCGGCCTCTGACTCATCCTTGTCAACCCTGCATCCAGCCATTGTCCTGTTGCTTTAACACCCATGAGGATATCCAGTCAGATTCCAGGCATCCAAACTCTTTGGTCAACGTGGCTCCAAGGAAGATCTCTACCCCCTCACCAATACCACATCCCCAGCTTTATTGTCTGTCGTGGACTGAATATTTGTGTCCCCCAATCCCCTACCTGCACCTATATACAGAAATCCTAACCCCCAATGTATTGGGGAAATCCTAACCCCAAGATTAGGAGGTGAGGCCTTTGGGAGGTGATTAGGTCATGAGGGGGAGCCCTGCTGAATGGGATCAGGGCCTTTATAAAAGAGACCACAGAGAGGTCTTTTGTCCCTTCCACCCTGTGAGGACATACCAGAACTGTGAGGAATAAAGTTCTGTTGTCTGTAAGCCTCCCAGTCTGTGGGATTCCTGTTATCGCAGCCTGAAAGGACTAAGACAGAACCCGGATTACCCCACATGTGGAATGTGCAATACTGAGGAATGATTCTCAGCACACCCTTCCTGAGATCAACTCCCGTCTCGACCTTGTCATTCCTCTTTCCAGGCAAGCGCCTTCCCTTCTTGGAGCCACATCTGTCATATGCCTCTGAAAGGCAACATAAATGAGATGTCCTTGTGTCAGACTCTTACTCATTGTGGGAACTAGGGCAAATTACTTAATGTCTCTGAGCCTCTGTTTTCTTGTCTTTAATCATGCAGGGGTGTAATAACAGCTGTGACAATGAAATGACGTAACATGTATAAAAGGCTCCCGACAGGACGTGGCCTGTGGTTAATGCTCTGTACGTTTTTGCTGTTATTATGGTAGAATCAAAGCATTTCGGGTGTGAAAAATGTGAGATCCAGCCTTGCCCGGTTTGAAATCTCCTATAACATTCTTGTTAAATATTCGTACAACTCCTTCAATGCCCTGAGTGAAAGGAGACTCAGCACCTTCATAGGTAATTCATTCCCTCGTTGGAGAGTTCTGGATATTGTAATGCTCTCCTTTATCTTGAAGAAACCTCCATCTCCCTGAAATAGCTATTCATTATTCCTAGAAAGGCTTCTTAGACCATTTTGAATAAGTCTATTTCCTCTTCCATCAGAGAGCTTTTTTAATATTTGAAGATAACCAGGATGCCTCTTTCCCTTTCATATTATGTTCTCCTCTGGGCTAAACAGCTGCATATCTCGAACAGGTCCCCCTGTGTGGCTTAGGCCCCCTGACCATGTAGACATGGAAGGTCCTATAAGCTGTCTTTACTCTAGCAAGATCCCATTATCCTTACAACAAATGGATTAGGAATAACTACTTATGTTGCTTAATAGCAGAGAACAGGAAAATTCTATTTTAGCTCTCTGGAAATCATAATTCACATGCAAGAATGGTAATTCTCTTTTTATCCAATGTCATTCAGGAACAAACTGTTCTATAGCTGAGAATTTTCCAAATAATTTAACATTAACCTTTTAAGTGCCAACTCTTTCTTTTTTTTTTTTAGTAACCATTCATTTTGCAAGTGATATCTGCATACTTCCCAAATTCTAAAATCTTATAGTAGGTGCTAGCAGTGCATCAAAATTATAGAATACACAGTCCTTACCACGTGACAGCTTCAAACTCTGAATCAGGGACCATATATGCACACAAGTCATCATAGAGCTTGGCAGTAATAATCCGTATCAGTTGGAGCAATCAGAAAATGCTCCCAGGTTTAGAGGAGGGGAGACCATCGCAGGTAGGAGTGAACGGGGAGGTAGCATTTCTCCATCAAGGGGGAAGAGAGAATGGCCCTCCAAAAGGACTCGAATCCTAATAGGTGGAAATGGGAAGTATAACATGACAGGAGAAATGGCACTGGAGTGGTTGAGGGTGGATATGTCCAAGAAATGAGGGGGTATAAAGTCAAGTCGGGAAACTGAGGAGTAGCACGGAGACTTTGAGTAGTAAAACTTCAAGTGTTATGATTTGGGTCTTGTTTGTACTGGGGGTGCAGCGCTGAGTGAGTGCAACCTGGCTTTAGGTCTGGCAGTGTTTACAGACTATTGGGACAAGGAGGAAGAACGCAAATATTGCACAAATAAATTTGTTATACTTCTTCCAGTTCGGTGAAGGAAAGATACAAGCTGCTATGAGAAAAAATGGATAATAGCATGTATTACAGAACCAGGGAAGGCTTCCTGAGGTCACTGTTTCATCTGGGAGATAGTAGGAATGAGCTGGGTGCTAGAGGAAGATGGGGATGAAGAAACATTGTAAACCCCAGGAATCTCGTGGATAACGTCCTAGAGCACATCTTATTGGAGGAACCACCCCAGACTAGTGTTCAGAGAGTAAAGAGGCAAAAAGCAGGCTAAGGGTGGGGTATTAGATTTTGGATGTTCTTCCTAACAGCAGTAGACTTGATACATTCTAAGCAGGTGCGTCAGGATCAGATTTGCTTTTTTTAATAACGTTTGTGGTCAAAAAGTTGGAGCGGCATGATAGATTTGCCATCAGAGTAGATGAGCTTGCCTAGGGAATGAGTGTTGCACCAGACAGGAAAAAAGGAACCTTAAAAACTCCGACGTTTAAGAGTCAGAGGATAGAAGAACAACCGAATATGGAGATCTTGGAAGACCAGGGACCATGGAGAACCATGAACCCAACCAACAAGATCAAGACCTAATTTTGATATCTCCTCCAACTCATAGACAGCCTTGCCAACCAAGACGTTTTAGACCCAGGAAGCTAAAAGTCGCCTCTCCATGTCCTAAAACTCTCACTATTCCTTTTTGCTTTTTCTTGCTAAGACTCTTGTTACTCCCTAGCCAGAAATATGTATTTTTTGACAAACTTATCATTTCTATAGACTACAAGCTCCTATTGTTGGAATCTATTTGTTATTCATTCTTGAATCACCAAAGCACCTAACAGAGATTTGCGCACAATGAGTACTTAGTTTTTATTGAATAAAAGAATGATCTAATTTGTGCAAAATGAAGATAAATTGAAGTTATGATCAAGATGGACGGCTGAGGAGAGAGCCCACACACCATGTACAGAAGTATCACAGTGGGACTTCGGGAAGCAAAGATTAATGGCAGTACAAATAAGAGGAAGAGACGGCTTTCTAAGAGAAATTAATAGGGTTAGGTGATCTCATCCCATTGTATGCTTTAAACACTTTTACATATTGATGATTCCCTTATTTACATATCCAGACTTTACCTCTCTAAATGAGCTCCAAATTCATATATTCAGCTGTTGCCTTGCTTGGTATGTCCACATGATTCTCCCATCCTGGGTTCCCTTCTCCCTCTAGTCTTCGCTGGCATCACAACCATGATTTCCTCAAGAATCATGTCTGATTCCCGACTTTCTCTCATCTTGTCTTCCTTGACCCCTCCCCTCCCACCTGGCCTCATACGGAGCCCACAAGCTAATCTGGCCCTATATTAAATTACATTCTAAAGTGAATTTTTTCATCACCTACCTCCATAGCACCCTAAGCATACATTGTGCATAATTGCTTCTCTCCAGAGAATCTAGAATGGTACCAAACTTGAGAGAGTTGAGAAAACTGTCTCTCAGGTCACTTCCAGCAGAACTTAATTCTCTTGGCAATCCTGGTGGAGAAAGCCTTCTGGACTTGTATATGCAGAGATGTTCTTCTTGTCCCTTGAACACCAATACCTGCCTTCAGGACTTTGCATTTGCTCTTTCTTTTGCCAGGATTTCACTTTTCCTAGAACCTCCAAGAGCTGACTCCTTGCCGTCATCAAGACTCAGCTCAAAAGTTTCAAAAGTTCAAGTGTCACTTCCCAAAATGGCTGCCCAGACCCACCATTTACAAGGTAGCTCCATCTGCCTAGCCTTCTCTGTCCATTGCCCTCTTAAATTACACTGCGAGCATAGTCATTTTTTTGTTTCCTTAACTAGATTTAAAATATTATAGCACAGATCAGATGTGCACAAATGTAGCCTTCTACGTTTCTCTTTAATTGGATCATGTGCCTTAGTTTTGCCTCTATCGTAGAAAGCACACGACCAAGTCTAATCCCGGGTAATACAGTGAGTCACAGTTTACCTCCATCAACTCTGATCTGGACTCCAAAGCTCAGCCTCTGTTCCTCCCTCTCGAGCCCTCCTTCCGAGATAGCCCTTGGGGCTCGCCCCTTTAGGACGCTGTGGAAAGGGCTCCCATCGATGTCTGGCCGAGGAGGTCCGCTGTGCTTGGTCTTTGAGCCTCACCTGTGTGCATTAGCTGCTGTTCCCTGTTGTCCTTGCTGTAACCTATGGTTGTCAGAAACACATTTTTTAAAAATCTTCTCTGAACGTACAATTTGTCTCTTCCAGTTTGTTTGTCTTCACTGTTGGGCCCCCATCCTTCCTTCCTTGGGAAGCGCAGGGTGCTCTAAGGCTATCTCGGGCGTGAAGGTGTCTGGGATGGGTGTAGCTGTGCTTGTGGGCTGGTCTGGGCGGCTGTACAGGGACCTTGGATCTCTTTTGTCAGTCAGGATAGGCTAAGTAAGATCAGGGGTGTAAAGAAGTACTGGTTCGTTTTTGCTCATGTGACCTATCCTCTAAGTGCCAGCTGGGCTTGGCTCCTAATCCCGCCAGGACCCAGCAGGTGTGGCAGCCGGCATCTCCAACATGACACGTGGTATTTCCACTCACATCTGATTGACCAAGGCAAACCACCTGGCCACTCCTAACTTTTTTTTTAAAAGATTTTATTTATTTATTTATTTGACGGAGAGACAGCCAGCGAGAGAGGGAACACAAGCAGGGGGAGTGGGAGAGGAAGAAGCAGGCTCCCAGCGGAGGAGCCTGATGTGGGACTCGATCCCAGAACGCCGGGACCACGCCCTGAGCCGAAGGCAGACACTTAACGACTGAGCCACCCAGGCGCCCCCACTCCTGACTTCTAGGATGAGGCAAAGGCAGTCCCACTGCAGGCCCAGGAAGATATCTGGGGAGGAGTGCTAATTGCTAACGTCCTCCGCAGCTGTCTTGCTTGACACCTGCCGCAGTCGTTGTACCCCCACAGCAGTGGCTCTTAAGCTCAAGGGTGCGTCAGGGCCCCTGGAAGCCTTGATAGACAGAGTGCTGAGCCTCACCCCAGAGTTTCTGATTCAGTAGGTCTGAAGTGGGGCCCAAATGTGCATTTGACAGGGGCAGGTGATGCCCTTGGTGGGGGGAGCACCTCAGAGAGAGCCGCTGCTGTAGCGCTCAGAAGCTCTGTTGGTCATGAGATCTCTCTGAGAGGAGGTGGCTGCCCGAGACTGCATCCTGGAAGTAAATTCATCCTTGCAATGCCTTCAAGAAACCCAGGATTCCCCTTTGAGCTTCTGTGACCCTGGCACGTTCCACCACACGCAGGTTCTCTGGGGATGAGGCACTGGTCCACTTGCCACGTCCAAGCAGTAGACCTTAGTCACATCCAATTTTCTCTCCAAGACACTTTAAAAAATTAAATATTGACAATTAGTTTCTATTCTACAAAGTACACATGCAGAGGCTCGATTCTCTTGCTGGTGATCTTGAAGAGGTTTAGAGAGCAACTGACATCTCTTTCAACCCTCTACATGGCCCTGCCTTGATTCTAATGTGAAGGCTTTATGTAAATTAATGACTCTTAAAAAAAAAAAAACTACATTATATTTGAAGGAGTAAACACAATTTATTACTGTGAAGTACATACAACTTAGGTCAGAAAAGAGTTCCATAAGGAACTCGTGTTAATGAATTTAAAAAAGCGATGCTGTTTGAGAGGGTTTTTGTGAATTGTCAACATCAGCGCTGTAATTCATTTGCAGCACAGAGAAAGATTGCACTAAGCTGAAAATTTGCCCAAGCTTTCCTGAATGCCACCTTACTGGAGTATGCTTTGATAAGGTGCGGTTCTGTCTACGGCCATACCACCCTGAATGCGCCCGATCTCGTCTGATAAGGTGCGGCTCTATCACAAGTCCCATCGGACACACTTGAGTTGGGGGGTAGAGGCACGTGTTCTCGAGGGTAGCTCTATTTCATCAGAGTAGGTCCCCCTCTCCCCATGTGAATCATAATACCCTGAAATGCCGGGCAATTTCTACAACATATGGTGAAGGCAGCTGATGTTTTTAAATAGATGTTCATCACCTCTCCGCTCAGTCCCGTAAACACGCTTGCCTCCACTCAGGCTGGAGGGGAGGGCTGGGGTGCAGAGAGTCACCTGATGACTCCGTGACAACATTTTCTTTTTGAGAATGTTAATCTATTCCACACCATTAAGACACAATGTTCTTTACTTTTATAATAGCTTTTGCTTCTCATTATGCAATAATACATATTCATCGTAGAAAGTTTAGAAAATACAAGAAAGACAAAAATCCACCTTTAATTCTATCACTGAGCAATATTGCTAATATATTAATTTATATTCTATTATTCTTTTATTTTCCTTCTACTTATAAACATGTCTCTTTTTTAAAAAAGGCAAAATGGTAATTTCCATAGTTAGGTAATCTTTTTTTAAGACAAATATATCGGCAATTTTTCCCCAAATCATTAAATATTATTCTACACAAATAGTCACTGCACTGAATTCTATGCCAATAAATATTTTGAATTTTATTGAAAAGAAGACAATGCACAAGGCTTATTTAAATCACTCACTGGGAAAGCACTTTCTGGGTAATTCATGATTTAAAGTGCAGGACATGTGGTACATTAACGGTCATACTAGAATTTTTAAATCCTTTTGCTATTGCTAGTCTCCACCAAATTATTTTGTAATAGTAACTTCCTGTAATAAGGAGCTGCAAGAATTTAATGCAGAACCAAATTCCTAAGATTTGCAGGAAGTTTGAGGTAAGTCTAAGAGCCACAGGACTTCTCTCAATACTTGTATTCTTAAAAGTGTTACAGTGCTATGGGATAGAAGACATCTCAGAACAGCGCTCGGTTCACTCTAACCCATTCGCTTTAATCCATATGACTTATTTGAAGCATCCGTGTACATGAATCGTCACAGATTTTGTCTCTGGTTTTTTTTAATAACTTTAAAGACGATCCTACAATTACGTTTGCTACCACCTGAGCGGTTGAGTACCCTCTACTGTCTATGAACACGTTGTTTCTCCCGTGTAACTGAAACCCCTCCCATTGCACTTTAGCTACGTTTCCCCTCCTTTTTGATGGGGAGGAAGAACAGCTGGTCACTAATTCTCTCTTTCAAAAGACTTCTGACTTGTCTAAGTGTATAACTTGCGGAGGAGAATAGACATCCAGTTGGGTTTCCATGCATTCCAGCTGAGATGACTGTCAACATGTCAGACACAGGACACCTTGGGTATCAGGATCATTTCCATTGAATATTTATTCTCCCCACTGGGTGTCTGGCACTCTAAACAAAGTGTTTACTGGGAAAGTGATCTTTAGATTCAGGGAGACCAGTGTCACTTAACGTGCTACCTGAGTCTTAATTGTAGTGTATTTGACACCACTGAAAGTGACAAAATGAAACCATTTAGAAGTGCCGACTTGCCCTTCTGTGTTTACTCAGCACGGGAGGACTAATTGTGGTGTTGACAACCCGGGGCTTTTACTTCACTGACTCATTCTGTGCTCATTGAAAAGTTCATTATAGTTTTCATGATGCCATTGTTTCTCCTTCCTCTTTTTTAGATGAAATGTGTGCCTTAACTTATCTTGTTTGAATGCTTTAACCTTACTGAAAAGAAGTGGTGTTGGCTTATTTGCCTGTCAGCATTTTACCTCCGAGAGAGGAAAATCCTTTGTCTAGGACACATGCAAGTGTTCCCCCGCAAACTCTCAGAATGCCATTAGCTACCATATTAGAGCAAATAGAGCTTAAATCACATTTTCGTTCTTGGCATTTCACTCCAGTTCATTTCCACCAATCTTTTATTGGATTTAGAGTGACTTTTATAAGTTTAGGAAATAACTATCTGTTCTAATTTGCAAACTGAATCTTCTCCCTCTTATTATTTTGTATCCCACTCCCTATTTAAGCCATTAACAAATGCATGAATTAATAACAACTGTCAATATAGAGTCTCTCTATGTGCCTGGCATAGTTATAACTGTTTCCAAAGATAAACTCAAATAATTCAATTCCCTTTTCCTAAAAAAAAAAAAAACTCTCTGAGGTGGAGACAGTTCTTCTCCTTTCCTTATAGACAAGGAAAGTCTTTAATTAGATTAGGTAACTTGTCCAAAGGTACACAACCAGGTTGTCCACATTGTGGTCATTGTCTTAAAATAAGGCTAGACTTGAAAAGTGAAAATCTTTAAGGGAACTTAGAAAAGTTAAGGCTTAGTTGGAATAGTTGGGAGAATGATCAAGACAGAGCTCCCCTCCCTGCCCTGGAGAAAAAGATTTTAGTGGGCTGGTGGAATGGCCATGGGAAAGGACATGAGATAAGAGCAGGATGTTCCTGGAACCTGCTTCTCCCTCCCTGGGGAGTTCTGGGGAGACACAGTGCTTGAGGCAGACAGGAACAAAGAAATGGGCTCAGCGATCCTAGGGCCTCACAGGCTAGACATAGCAGGAAGAATTCTCAGAAAACTCAGAAGCTCAGGACACAGAGCTGAGAGCTGAGCTGTTCCATGGCCCAATGTGGACCATTAATGGCCCACAGTCAGAGGCCACAGACACCTCAACACACACCTGCAGGGACAGGTGACCCAGAGAGCCATAAACCTTCCCCAGGGCTCTCCACCACATAGCTCCCTAGAACTTAGACCCACCCCCAGGAAACATAACGTTGACAGTGGTTAAGGTCCTACTGTCCTAGTGGAGTGCAGGCTTAAAATTAGAAATTAGGGAGGTGCTTTCTTGTACACCTGATCCTACAAATGTTGGAGAACTGACCTGAATGTATCTAATGCATCTTTGTAAAGTGTTGCCACTTCTATAGAACCATTGCTTATAAACAAGCTTACTTTGCTTTCTTCGGTAGAGGAGAAAAACTTTTCCTCCATCCTCTTAGGGTTCCTGGCTTGTTCTGAAATTGGACTGACAAGGACAGATTCACAGGACAAAAGCACACACACATATTTAATATGTGACACTTCATAAGGAAATGAAGACACAAAGAAAGAGTTAAACGTGTTTGATGAAGAGTGGGCAGTCCTGGAAAGATAGGATAGGTTAAGGAGTAGTAGGCAAGGGTGATAAACCGGGGGAAACTCAACAAGACCTGTTGGCTCAGCTTCTTTGTGGTGTCCCTCCATCTTGGAGAGAGGATGATCCTTTCCTCTGGGTATGGTGAGGGCACCTCTCACACAAGGGTCCTATGACCAGACCAGAGAAGGGGCAAGTGGAGTCCATTTCTCAAAGTCCTTCAGCTCAGAATATTCAATATTCCAAGGTGCCATAGTTTGGGGTAGTGTGTTCTAAACCCCTTCACTTCTCTTCCATAATAATTGCATAATAATTTTATGATTGGTTAACAGATTTGTAATATTATATACTGTTTATGTAATTTTTAAAAAAGATTTTATTTATTTATTTGACAGAGAGCTAGGGAGAGAGCACAAGTAGGCAGAGCCGCAGGCAGAGGGAGAGGGAGAAGTAGGCTTTCTGCTGAGCAGGGATCCCGACGTGGGGCTCAATCCCAGGACCCTGGGCATGACCCAAGCAGAAGGTAGCCGCTTAACGGACTGAGCCACCCAGGCGCCCCTACTGTTTATGTAATTAATTGCTAACCAGGAGTATCAACTACGGGGCCAGTTCAGAGAACCTGAGTCACTAGTAACATTCTGGAAGACTACCTTTAAGAATCATATCCTAGCACAAAGAGTTGACAGGTATCACTCAAATAAAGCTCAGATGATAAACTGTGCCGTCAAAAGTCATGTCAGTGGTTGCCCTGGGTGGCGGGAGGAGAACGACTGGAAAAGTGGTCGTGAGGGTATCTGGCAACTGATTGTTATGGGATGAATTGTGTCCCTCCAAAAGAGATGTTGAATCCATAACCCCCAGTACCTGGGAATGTGACCTAATTTGAACGTAAGAGTTTTTGCTGATGTCATCAGGTTAAGGTTCATCATCAGTGTGTCCCCGTAAGAAGAGAAGAGGACACACAGGGAGGAGGCCATGGGAAGACAGAGGCAGAGACTGGAGGGCTGTATCAACAAGCCAAGGAACCCCAAGGATTACCAGCCACCCCTCCACTTAAGGGGGAGGCCCAGAACAGACAGCTTCCAGAAGGAACCAACCCTGCTAGTGCCTTGGCTGGGGACACCTAGCCTCCAAAACTGTGAAACAATGAACTTGAGTCCCTTGTTTCTGCAGCTGGCCTCACTCTGTCCTCAAGCTGGGTGCCGCTTAGATGGGAGCTTTCCGTTTGTGAAAACTCGGAAAGCTGCGCATTTAGGAACTTTGCGCTCTTCTCTCTTGTACACCCCGCCAACAAAAAGGCGAAACTGTGTATCACAAAGCATATGCTTGGATGGCGCTGAGGGAAAGGCTCTTTCTTGTGCTCAACTGATGGAAAGAATTGCATGGCTCTGTTGCCCCTTCCTTGATGTGCTTTGGAGGAAACCATGTGGGAAAATGATAAAATGATAAAAGAAGACGGTCAAATAGAAGGGTGCAGAGGAACAGAGTGTAACCCAGACGATTCACGTTGCCGCAGAGGTTGGACCCCTCTTCAGAAGGTGAATATACAAGAAAACAATAGCTTGCGATTTTAAAGGAAATTTGATTTCTCTCTTAAGAGCTTATCTGTTCACGTGACTGACACTGTTAGGTCCGCTGTAATTACAGCTCATTCTTTGCCAGACCCTTTGTTAATGAGGCTCTTCGCACTCCTATTAGTGGCTGGCTTTGTTTCCTGAGAGGTGCCCCTGTCTTGTCATGGAAGCTTCCACACACACAAGACAAGGGGAGTGGAAGGAAAGGCTGAGAAGCCAGAGCCACAGGGAGTCTCTCCAGGCACTGGCAACACTTGGTAACTTTCCTTAGAACTGTCACTGTATTAACTTCTAACCCATTAAACTCGCTTACAGATAGCTTTAGTCAATGAAGCAAGGGATGGCCTTTCCTTGGCCTCTCCACTTCCAATTCCTGCAAAATGAATGAAACACAAAAAGTTCACAGGGGAAGCAGCTGGGGAGCCAGTGCTGGGAGCTGGTGTCGGGAAGAGCTTTTAACTTGTCTTAACATTACTGTCCTTTCCCGTTTCAACTTTTATCTGCTCATTAGCTCCTTAAAGTTTGCTCATCCATCCATCAAAAAGAAGAAGAAAAAAAACAAAAACCAAATGATGTGTGAAAAGATCTTCTAGGTGTTGCTAGGTCTAGAATGTGATCTCCTAAATTGTCTAAACATGATTGGCTTCTCATCGGGACAGAAGGGCTCCTTTTCAAGAACGGTTAATAGTCATTTGTGATTTTTAAAAGCACTTATGTATGAAACGGCTTTAGAAGTATTTGAAATCATTTCTGTTTCTGAACAGAAGGAAGGGGTAACTATCCCAACACATTGCAGGTTTGGTCTTTACAAATGAGGAAGTGTGTCTAAGGTTACTTTTTAATGATTGCACAAAGTAAAGATGTTACAGATAGTGAGATATCGCCCACCCAATCTCACAGAATTTTTCCCTGGAATGCGTCATCTTAATTTTGTGTATGGGCCAAGAGCCAAGTATTGGATAAAGGAACCAGAGCTTTGATTATAAATAATATGAGTTTATTGGTCAAAAGAATTTGTGTCTGTTTACTAAAGTTGTGCATAGGACTCTGCTCAGATCTTTGCAAACTCATTTTTATTAACTTCCAAAAAGGAACCTGATTCTTCAGAGGGAAAGGAGCGATACTCATTAGAAAGGTTTCCTTCAGGGGCGCCTGGGTGGCACAGCGGTTAAGTGTCTGCCTTCGGCTCAGGGCGTGATCCCGGCGTTATGGGATCGCCCCACATCAGGCTCCTCTGCTATGAGCCTGCTTCTTCCTCTCCCACTCCCCCTGCTTGTGTTCCTTCTCTCGCTGGCTGTCTCTATCTCTGTCGAATAAATAAATGAAAAATCTTAAAAAAAAAAAAAAAAAGAAAGGTCTCCTTCAGTTGACTAATAGCCTCAAAGTGAAGAAAACGCATTAGGACTGCAGAATCCAAATAGAGCTAGGATTCAGTCTACATCAAAGATACCATTCATTCATTCCATTCACTCGGATAATTATCAAGAAGGACATTAGTATAAAAGATGTGAAAGATTAAGTTCTCACACCAAAATCTCAATACTCCTGTAGAAGATATAAAAATAAGTTTAAGGCAATTTAAATAATTAAATACACTTCAAGACAGAACACGAAACTGTTGTAATCTATAAATATTAATTGCTAAGATAGTTGGGGTATAAATAAAATCTTCAAATCCCCAGGTGGATGCATTTACCCATTATTATAGAGATGAGGACATTCTCCAATGTTTCAATCATGAGCCGTATCTGGACTCTGTTCCCAGCCACAAAAACAAAAACAAAAAACAAAAAAAAACAAAAAAAAAAGTTGGACTGCTAGATAATCTCTTCCCACTTTTTTCCCACTGACATGACTGCTCTCCTGATTATTTTGTGGAGTTTGAGAACAAAGTCTACTGTTGACATTGAAGAAGCATTGCTTGCTCACGTATCTTTAGGACAGCATAATATTTTAGGACAATACCCATTTTTCACACAGGTCATCTATTTCAGTAGTAGTCAACTGACAGGTCAGAGCTAGGGCCATGTGTTACATGACTAGCAAGATTCCAAAGCTAAGTCGGGCTTTAGACACAACCATGTACTTAATTCGCAGGGCAAACAGTTCCCAGTGCGCGCCAAGTGCCATGCTGTGTGCTGGGACTCTAAGGACAAGGGTCCAGTTGCTTGATCCCAGTGAGATCTAGTGTCCTCTGCACATGGTTCTCTCTCCTCCCGTTGGCTTACCTCCACTGCATGTATCTAACTAGCCCCTTAGCTACGGTCCTCCTCAGAGCAGAGAAATGACAGTCCTTGAGTGAACGAGTGAATATAGGACGGAGGCCTGGACCCTGTCTTGGAGCCGTTCAGAGTCTACGAGAGGAGACAGGTACATACACAGCAATGACAGAGCCAAACCAAGTACACCAGTGGCCATCTGAACAGCCTGTCACTCAGGTCCAGAGATGGATAAGTATTTCTGACTCCAGGAGCAGGCTGGACAGGGAGGGGAAGGGTCTTCAGTGTAAGTGGGGGAAAACAAAAACCTTTTATATAGAAAATTATGGTCAACAGATGCCTCCCTGCCTAAGTCATTGCTCCAGAAACCCTTGAACGTGTCTAGGCCCCCACCCTCATCCCAGTTCCACATGGTCATGCCCGCCCTTTCAAGCCAGCACAGTGACTGTGTGCTCCTGGTGAGGCGCGGCAGAAAGTTCTTTGAACATTGCATTCCCGAGTTTACAGAAGGTTTAACCCGTGTGCACGCTCCAAATCGTCTCTTCTGTTGGTGTGCTAGAGCGCCTCCGCTCCGCGGGACCAGCACGACGTGCCCTCTGTGAAGGTCGCATGTCTGGGATGCACACGCAGAGCTTGGTCCCTGTGGAACTCCAGGGGCATTTCCGTCTGCAGCCTGCGTGCATGCAGGTGCTGGGCTGTTGAGGTCACCTTGAGAGCCCATGCAGCCCGAGTTTGAGAGGAAAAGCGGAGGGCAATCCAGGATCGAATAGAAACGCCTAAGGACGCTGAGGCGGGAGGGAAGGTCCAGGCGGAGGAGGACGTTCTCGGAAGGCGAAAGTAGAGCCGATCTCCCTTATTTTAAAATGTTGTCTGCAGCCACCCTGAGCCCAACATACCGGCGTTTGCAGATCGTCATCAGAAGCTGTGATATCTGTTTAACTCCCAGTCCAGTGTGTTCTTTGTCTTTCTTTCCTGTATTGAAATTGTTCAGACTCCTTTCCCCCCTGATTTGCTAATTCCTGAGAAATTGGGATTTTCCAAAGAGAGAAGCATCTCAGGCCAACTGAAAACACTATCTACACCAGGCAAGATCCTCCTTTGAAGAAAAAAGGAGAAAGAAAGAACAGAAGAAAGAAAGGAAAGGAAAGGAAAGGAAAGGAAAGGAAAGGAAAGGAAAGGAAAGAAGGAAGAAAAAGAGAAAAAAGAAAGGAAAGAAAGAAAGAAAGGAGAAAGAAAAAGAAAGAGAAGAAACAAAGGTTGAAATATTATTCTGTGTCTTCTCTTCTGTGTTTTCCTCTGCAGGCAGCTGTTGCTCTGGGAGATTTTGCCTGAGGAATTTCTGCAGGGCTGGAAAGTAGAAACTGCTTTCCCCGGAGGCTGGGTCTCTCTTTTGCAGAAGGAAAGCACACACAGGGATCATACCTGAAGGGCTTTTGCATGGACTGGGGGCCCAGGTAGAGAAAGAGCTGGTTCTGGATTTAGAAGGGAGAGGAGGTCTTTAGTGGCCCCCCCCCCCGCCGCCGCCGCCCCAAGCAGGAGCCTGACACCCGAAGGAACCTGCCAGCACAGAGGCATCAGGGTCTCTGAACCTGCAAGGACCGTGTGGGAACCTGGGTCGCTGCTTCTGGAACAATCTCCACAGTTCTGGGGACAGGGGGTGACGCAGTCATAGCTGAGATTGTATTTCCCATAAGGCTGGAAACATGGGGCAGGGAGAGCCAGAGAAGCTGACTTCCAGAAGATAAAGGAACATTTCCTACACACTTCATCCTGTTGGCCAAACGGCATTCTTTCTACAATAATTATGTTATACTTACTGTTTTATGTAAAACACACTGAGGGCTGCAGCTAAGTAGCCAGATATATGCAGCGATGATAAGCCAAATCAATGTCCAATTTACCAATTTATCGAAATTATAAACACGCTCATGAACTGATTTCAACTAAAGCCCTGTTGTTAAGGGAGGTGGGATTTTATATAGGCATCAATGCATGTCTATGTTTCCTCATTAGTTAATGTATTTTATATCTAACAGTGTTAATTTATAGTTTTTAATAGAGCAACAAGGGAAAGAACCCCAAATATTTTTTAAATGTAGGACGTTATGATTTTAAAATGTAAGAATTTCTTTTGAAAATTCTCTTTAATCTATTTTATATTTTGACAATACGGCCTCTTACAACAAGAAGATGGTACATACAAGTGTGTCTCGAATGTTTTTCTGTTGGATGATCGATGTAATTAGGGAAGGGACATCCCAGACACTCTCTGACATGGCTTTATTAGAGTGCACAGCGGCACAGATTTTGGGAGTGATTTGGCAACATTTACAGGCATCCTAAAATTATTCCTAGCTCTTGACTCAGAAATCCCATATCTAGGTATTTATGCTAAGGAAATTATTAGAGAAATATGCTACAATGAATAGAAAGAATGCTTGGCTGAGTGAGGTTTTAAAAAACAACATTTGGGGTGCCTGGGTCACTCAGTCATTAAGCGTCTGCCTTCGGCTCAGGGCATGATCCTGGCGTTATGGGATCGAGCCCCACGTCAGGCTCCTCTGCTGGGAGCCTGATTCTTCCTCTCCCACTCCGCCTGCTTGTGTTCCCTCTCTCACTGGCTGTCTGTCTCTCTGTCAAATGAATAAATAAAATCTTTTAAAAAAATACGAATAAAAATAAAAAACAACATTTAAGATTGTAAAGAATGCTAATGTCCCAAAGTAATGCACTGGCCAAGTAAGAACGATGCATCATATGATGCTGGGCTCAGCAGCCCTTAGAAGTCATATGCACATAAATTGTCTATTCTTTGTCTATTTTCAAGATACATCAAACTACTCAAACACATGAAGTATCCTTTCACTACTGGATTTATCTCACTTGGCTATATAATTTCAATTTTCTTCTTTTTGCCATGACCAATCACTACTCTTATATTAAGAAAACTGTTCTCAATAACATTAATTAGGACCATAAATTTAAAAAGAAAAAGGACATGAATATAGATTGTTGCATTTTTTTGTTCAATAGAAAGAAAAATATCTTAAAAGAAAAATGATCATCATGTTTAGGAACATGATCGTTCTTATCAATGATAATAATTAGTATCAGTGATTATCAAGGTTCAGTAACAGACTTTAATAAATATATATATTTATTTTAGTCTTAAGTGGACTATGTTTTAGGGCACTTTTAGACACACAGAAGTTAGACAGCACAGAGAGTTTTCGTGTATCCTCCACCGCTTTCTGCGATTGCTAACATCCTCGATTTGTTATAATTAATTATTTCCATTGGGAGTCCTCAGCTTCTCTAGAGCTCCTTAGTTTTCTCCCTGTGTCCTTTTTTGTTCTAGAATCTCATCTGCGATACCACGTGACATAGAGTTGTCCTGTCCCCTTAGGGTCCTCCCAGCCGGGACCGTTTCTCGGGCTTTCCTTGTTCCGATGTCCCTGACGGTCTTGAGGAGGGCTGGCCAGGTCCTTGGCAGAATGTCCCTCTGACAGGATTTGGTGGATGTCTTCCTCATGTGTAGACCAGGGTTTCAATAACACGTTTTAAAAAAATCTTCCTTCCAGCTTTCCCTTCGAAAAAATAAAAATAAATAAATAAATAAGAATTCATAACCTCAAACATCATGAAATCCCCAAGTCGAAACCCTGGGCAATGTTTTCTGTCTTCCAATTCATTGACAAATATGCAAAATGACACGAGGTTCCCAGGCTGCAAGGCCCTCCATTAGTAACCTAACCCCTGGGTGCAAATAAATATCAGATTTGATGGCAGTCTCAGCCAGGGAGGAGCCGGGGCTCTGGCCTCCGGGGCTATAGGACACTCCTGCCGCCTCCCCACAACCCTTCCACGTTTGAACTGTGATGAGGTGTAGACCGTGTGGGTTAGAAGTGCACTGTTGTTGTTTCCTATTTCCGTTTCAATTAGCCTCCAGGGTCTTCGGACTTGACAGGCGTTTCAGGCCTGAGTGTAATGTAAACAACTGGAGACAAACACCTAATTATTTTTCAGTTCCTTAATATTGCAACTTGGAAGAGAACATACAACTTTTAAAATAGGCATTATTATCACATCATGAGGAAGAAGACTTTGCGTAAGACTTGTTGAGATGTGCAGAGGTCCAACTCCCATGACTGGGCTTTCGGGTGAAGGCTCAGTGGAGAAGCTCAGTCAGAGGTCCATATGCTCACCGTTTACCAGACAAGAGCAAACTCCTTTTTCTGCTCCACACGCAGGGTCTTATGTTCTTTGGAAAACTCCAAATCTCTTAATGGAGATCCCAGACAAACCCTTGGTTAGGAGACGAGGAAAATGTATTTTCGCCATTTAAAATAAACACTGATGTCCTTTTTAGTGTTTTTGGGGCCGTCAGTGGGCTAAGCTCTGAGTCATGCTTGAATCTTAGCAGCAGCTCACTGGGGAGGAATCCTGGGATGGATGGAAAATCAACAGAGCTAACTTCGGAAGGAGGGTGTCAATAGCAGAATTGATATTAGAAGGGAAATGGGACTGGCCGGCCCTAATTCGGAAGATGGGCTGGGCTGGACTGAGCCTACACTCAGGATATGATAGGGTCCGGGCTGGGGAAGGGCTGTGGTAAGAATCCCACTGGGCATTGGGACCAAAGCGAGGCAGTCAAGTGTTTGGGGACAAATTCTAAGAGCAGTATCAGAACACTGAGGCAATAATCCAGACGCTAGAATAAAGCAGCAAAGGCAGGGTTGGCCATCAGCTGACAGCGGGAGCGTTCAGGATCCTAGAGATCAACAAGGTGAATTCCAGATTGCCGACTTCTTGCTTTTATCTCAAATATTTCCCCTGGTTTGTTATTTTCATGATATTTTGACTTATAAATATATTCATTTTGAATTACTATCATAATCTTTTAAAAAATTTTTTCTGAGCTTATGCATTTGGGAAGTTCATTCTACCAGACTATCAGATAATTACTCATTTATAGTTTATATGTGGGTTTGGGGGTTTTTCTGTTTTACATTTTTAAAGAAGATTTTATCTATTTATTTGAGAGTGAGAGCGTGCGCGCAAGAGAGAGAGAGAGAGATAGATAACAGAAGCGGGAGGAGTGGCAGAGGGAGACGCAGATTCCCCACCGAGCGGGGAGCCCTATGTAAGCGGGGGGGCCTGATGCTGGCTGGGAGCCTGATGCGGGGTCTCAATCCCAGGACCCTGGGACCATGACCTCAGTCAAAGGCAGACACTTAACGGACTGAGCCACCCAGGCGCCCCTGTTTTTTGTTTTACATTTAAGACACTAAGATTCCGGGGCGCCTGGGTGGCACAGCGGTTAAGCGTCTGCCTTCGGCTCAGAGCGTGATCCCGGCGTTACGGGATCGAGCCCCACATCAGGCTCCTCTGCTATGAGCCTGCTTCTTCCTCTCCCACTCCCCCTGCTTGTGTTCCCTCTCTCGCTAGCTGTCTCTCTGTCAAATAAATAAATAAAATCTTAAAAAAAAAAAAAAGACACTAAGATTCCATTTTACTGTGTGATGTGAGATGAGGATCTGGAACCATCCTCCACCCGTAAGCGGCTAACCACTGTCCTCGGCACCCGCCGCTGAGGAAAGCCTTTGATCCCAGGACTGGAAACCCCTGGCCTTACCTGATTTGGCATCACAAACACCGACACCTGGTGTGCCGTCCGGTCCACAGTAGTTACTCGGTGAAGTATCTGTTGTGGAAGTGAGTACTTCCTCACCCTGTCCCTGTCCCTCCCCACGCTGCTTGGTCACATCGCAAGATAATGCATCTGCTTTACTAAGCTCTTCCGCAGACGCAGACGGATCTCCAGGTCGATGGTGTGTGACAATGATCTCTAAGGAAAGACCTGATATTCTCTAAGCGGCCAGATGCCGGGAACGAATCCCTCCCATCAAGGCCTTGCTCAGGCCGCTTCCCGGTGGGAATAGCTTCTTAAGTAAAGGCGTCGGGGCTCCTGTGGCTCCCGGTGTCTGTCCACCCCAGCAGCTCCTGTGCATCCCTGGCTTGCTTTGGGCACCTCTCCTAAGGGGGGTAGCCTTTCTACCATTCAGTCCTCCTCACAATTTCTGGCCATCGCCTATGGCTGTTCTCTGTTCTGGGAAGAAAACATTTTTATATTTTATATTTTAGGGCATCTTTGCATAGCTTTTAAGAGTTGGCTAACTTCCCCATTCACCACCTGTGACGTGGATTCCCCAAACCTCAGTTTTGTCACCTGCGAAATGAGCGTATAATACCAGCTACCATTTACTTACCATCCACTCTGTTCCCGGCACTGTTCCCGGTGACTCACCCCAGGCATTAGGTAGTGCTGCTAGGAGGTGTGCACTGTTTTTATCCTGTCTTTACAGAGGAGGGCCCGGGGCATACAGAGGGAATGGACTTGTCTGCACTAAACAGCCAAGAGTGACGGAGGTGGGACTAAAATGCAGGCACTTCTGGCTCCAAAGTCCAAAATCTCAGCGCAGGGCGATGCTGTCGGCACCACAAATTATGCCACTGAGAGCACTGGCATGAAGGTGGAGTGAGGCTCCGCGTGCAAGACACAGTGAACAAGGGACAGCCGTGGGCTCTGTGACAGGAAACGGTACCCCCTCGCTCACTTCCCTAGGGATACAGATGCTCAAATCATCACTCCCCATTCAGGGGCACAAGTGACAGGGGAGCAGGAATTCCAGGAGGCAGGGACCCCACAGCAGGGCCCCGGTCAGATCTGGACGATAAGGAAACGTGTCCCTTTGCAGGGGGACATTATCTGTATCCACTACTATTGGGGGGAGGAAACGCCCCAATACAAAACTACCCTCCTTTCCCTGTTCCAATCTCAGGGATGATATACCCCCAGCACCTTCTGGGGATTTCTCTTCCTCTGTCTCCATCCATTTCTATCGCTGCCCCACCTGTCATCTTTTCCAGACTTCTCTCAGGGGGACAGGTTGTAGGCAAAGACACAATCATGCATTTCCATCCATCTCACAAACTGGCAGGTGAGGAAGCACTCAGATGAGGGTAGTTGGCTCACAGCACGTGGTATAAGGAGAGGGACGGGTAATGAGGGGGGAAGAGTCAGTGTTTTCAGAAGCATTCAGACTCTTTATGACTTAGATGATGATAACATTTAATCAGTGTCTCTAGTGTTAGCCTGGATGGGTCTCATCACGATTTTCCAAAGCAGCCTTGTTGCTAAAGTCATAGGAGCCCCAGGTAAATGTAGGTACACACCCCTGATGTGACAGCCTCCTGACTTGCTCATGATGTTTCTGGAATGTAACTTATCACACTGAGCCAGCCCTTAGGGGCTCTTCAGTTCCACTGCCTGCCCATAAAGACTTCCATTTACCAGAAAGATGTTTTTTTCTTGTTTACCTGTTTTCTCTTAAATAATCGCAGCGATAGGAAACTTACCAGAAATCAAAGCAGCCATTTTGACTCTCGCGCAGCTAAAATTCTAAATGTCTCAACGTACACTGACTGAAAGTCTACCTGTGATTGCAGTTTCCAACCACTTGTCCTTGTTCTGTCCTTTGGAGAGGAAAAAAAAAAGAAAGCATTTTTTTTTCTATAAATTTAGACAATTTCATGGTTTCTCTTTGTTCTTGGATGAAACAGTAATGCCAGTTGTTGAGGTCTTCTTTATATTCCAGGAAGCAAGCTGTGCTAAGTACAGTAACGAGGGATTCAGTTGTATCTTTTAGTCTATTTGGTTTATTTTAACGATGTTGTTACCTAGAAACTTTTGAGTAATCTTGAGAAAGTTAAACATATGACATTACAAATCATTTTTAAAAACAGAATTACACAAAAACAGCTAAGAATTTTTAAAAAATGCATGAGAAATGCATTTTTTTTTTTTACTGTTGCTTTAAAAGTTGTGTTCGTTTTCACTTAATCAATATGAAGATGACACCCTGGGAAATGAAATGGTTTAAATAATAAACTCACTAATGCAATTCAAAAGGAATCTTTTATAAACGTATTTACTTTCCTGATGCATTTATAAATGTAAAAAATGATATATCCTTTAGAGATGATGATGTCTTATTTGCTTTGAAGCTCATTTTATTAAACAATAGAAATAACAGTGGTAAATACATTTTCAAATAGCACTTACACTTCATTGTGATTTTTATATTACCTCTTTAAGATATACTTTTAAAAACTAAGTGTAAATTTCAGAATCTTTTGTAAGAAGGTTGTTTTATAGTTTGATATAAAAATTCTTCTGTAAAATATGTTTCCATATTAATATTTCAAGTAGGAAAGCAAACTAAAAATTGCCATTAAGATAAAACCTTTCTCTTAGAAAACCATAAAAACATTCGGTTGGACTGAGGACAAGCCCAATTTAACATTCGGACAGTAGCATCCCCCATGTCCACCTACCTGTTCTCCAAAAGGCTGTGATATTACTTTGATTTGGTTCTTATTACTTTGTTTTCAGATTTTCCCATTCATTCAAATGTGGAGCATGGTGTAATCGTGGACGGTTTATGTGTTGTAGTCTGGGCTCTAATCCCTAGGGATTTTCATGTAAGTGTTTAATGATATGCTGAAGATATGCTATTGAATTCAAAGAACATCGCTAGTTCTCAGAAATATTAATTTGACTTGAATAACCCCCCACTCCCCAGGTTATGCTTGGTTTCTTACCTTGGGAAAATCGTAAGTAATTGAATTCACTCATAGATTGAAAGTTCGGCTTTGCAAGGTAGAGGTTTTGCAAATATATGCAAAGCAGAGCCATACTCTTAAATTTAACCCTTTTGGACCTAGTCTTAGTTATCTGACTTTATATGTCAGCTGTAATAATGAAGACTACACAGTTTAAAATAAATGGTTATTTCAAAGCACTGTAAGTGCTCACCAAACGTGTAAATCTTACCTTTTCAACTTTGGAACATTAAATAAAATGACATTTCCTCTCAGTTTTACAAAATAATATTCTCGTAGTCTCTGTTGAATACAAGGTTTGGCTCTCAGAGACTTTTTGGTCTTGGGTCAAACTCTGTGTCTTCTTAAGTATCTGTATTGTCATGCTCTTTTTGTTTCGTTGTTCCAGAAGAAAATGAAGACCTTTAGCATCTTCTATTCTGGAAACAAGTACCCAAGTGTGTTTCACAAGAAAAACCAAGGATGTAACTTCTGTCCCACTGGTTTGAAAATCCAAAATCTTCTTTGTAAATAGAGTCCTTCACGGGGTACAACTAGATCAAAAAGTAGCCAGTTTTGTCTAAGTCTTTAGCCCCACATGTCCCCGGGCGTCTCCCAGATTAACTCTGTTGTGCCTGGATTAACCTCTCAGAATCCCGGTATTGTTTCTCCTCATTACATCCATCCCCATGTCTCCTGTTGTTCTTGCTTTTCATTGGCGGGAATAAACAGTAGAGGGTTTAGCCATGATAAGCGTCCTCAGCTTCATATTTGACACTTGTTTCCCCTTTCAATGTAAACATTTCACTTTGAATCCAATAACCTTGTCAATAGAAATCGTTAACATCAGGGAGTAGAGCAGACTGTGCGAGCAAATACCAGAGAAGTCTCATTAGTCGCACAAAACCTAAAGCCAGAGATGACAGTTTTGCAACTGAATTAATGGCCCGTTGACCCATTTTGTTGTAAACAAATTGGAAAGAGTGTTAGCATATGAGAACCATATCCATTTTAATATGATGAATTTCAAACGAGTACAGTATGTCCCTGGAGCCTGTCCACAGACAGTTATTCATAATACACTCTATTCTTTCGTTTTCTACCAAATCTTTTAAACAGATTAGAATATTACAGGCATTTAATATAAATTTGTTGGCCACGCACTGGATTAAAAGAGACAAAGTAAACATGACTTTATGCTGGCTGTGGATAGAAATCATTCCACCCTGAGCTCTAGTTATTGTTTCAGTTAAGATGGCTATTCCAGACCTTGCCCCAAAGGAAATCTGACATTGATTAGAAAGGCCACGAGCACAGGCCTCTGAACTAAATCCTAGGGAAGGACGAGAGTGATGTTATTTTTCTTAGAGGTGGCATGCCAAAGAATCGATACTGGGAACATTCTATGATGTCATAATGTGATTTACTAGCTGACCTGCCCGCCAACCAATGACTGGGGAAGACCCAAGAGAGCCTCACTGAGCTCATCAGACAAGCCCTGCTCTTCTCTTTACATGTGAATTTAATCTCAACATAAGTTTAGAACCCTGCAAAGATTAGTCACCCTGTCATGATTAAGTGAAAATACTTACAAAGCTGGAATCTTGAGGTCACGGATTATCTACGGTTTTCCGTAGTTTAGTGACATTTTCTGTTCCGTTCTTCCAATAATAGTGCAGAGAGCCTGGGGTTTTTAACTTCATCTCTGAAAGTAATTCCCAAATGCAAAGCCATAATCAGGTGCAAAAATAAGGGCTCAGAAGGCTTCCTGGGAAAGAGAGACAGTTCTTTTTACTATTATTTGTCCAAAAGGAAAGAGGAACTCCTATGTTCTTTTTCCCGATTCATGAAACAAATTTATCCATGAGCGAATTTTTACTTAGCCGCATGTTTTATCAGAAAGAACATTCAGTGTTTGATGCTGGGGCTACAACCAGCTACACAATTTGGGAGGCCGAGGGCCTTTTGTTCAAAAATCGCCGAAGAATTCAAGAGAGCAAGAGCAGAGCATTAAACCAAGCTCGGGGCCATTCTAGGAGCGGAGCCTACGTGACAACCCAGATCAAGGGCCCATGACGCCGGCCTGGTGAGGGCAAAAGCTTCAAGTTATTCAGTGGTGTTTGCTTAGGGGACTGAGGAATGCCTGATTTCTACTTCAAATCCTAGTGTCTCCTACTTAGGAGGCTCCCGGGAAGTGACAGGCCTAAGTAACAATGGGAGAAAAATAAGGCAGGACACACCACCTAGTACTGGAAGGGCTTGGGCAGGAAATCCGCAGAGCACGTTGGCAGATGGGACAGGGGTAGGCAGCCGAATAAAGCCACAGTGTCCTCTTCACGGCGTGGAGCCCAAGCCCAGTTTTGGAATCTCGCCCTTTTCCCCAAGGCCGACTTATTCTGGGGGTGGGGGGAGCCATGGAAAGAATCCAAACCCAAACAACCGAATGTGAAGACAGATAGACAGAGAAAGCGAGCTGTCCTTGGGCTCGGGAGGAAGCCTGAGTTCAGCGAGCTATTTTGGCCAAAAAGAAGCAAGAAGAAGCCAAAAAAGATACCCCATTGATGGGTGCGATGTTTGGATCCTCAGCAGCCTCACTCCTGATGCAAATGGTCACGAGTGTGACAGAGTGGGTCCACTAACACCTCTGGACGGGGCAGGGAATGTGGAGACATGGGGATGCGAGGACATCCTCCCGCCTCTCTTGAACGCAGTAAGGAAACCATACAAAGACACTGTCATTTCTGTGAAGCATTCTTCCAATTAGAGGCTACTAAGCTCTCTTAGCTCTTTGAAAATAACAGATGTTCTCTGAAGAAAATATAAAAAGAAATAAAAAAAGAAGTCAACAATGATAACAACAAAACCCAAATTAAATCTCCCATTGTCTCACAAGTCAAGTACGAGTGATGCTTACATTTCAGGGTATTATCTAATCTTGCTTTTGATCCCTGCATTTCTGATACGACATGGGAGTTGGTACAAATTGGCCTTCTGCTATCTGTAGTCTGTTCCTTTTGTTACTGGTATATCACGAGTGTCTCTCCATGCTACCAAATACCTCTCTCTACCTTTATTTTACATGGCTACCCAGTGTTTGTTCATGGGTACTTCCTTAAACACTTTGTCTGAATATTTATGCTAATTATTAACTTTATCTACTATAAATGATTGGGCATGAATGTCCCTGTACATGTAACTTTCCAACATTTCTGGTTCTTTCCATAGATTAGATTCCTCAAAGTAAAATTAGAGGGTATGTGTATTTTAAAGACTTTTCCTACACGAGTGAGTGGAATGGTGGTTTGCAATTCCAACAGGGTTAGAGATTACTGCCCTGGCTAGTATTAGACATGGTCCTTCTGTTTCAATTTTTGCCAGTCTGTTAGGTCAAACTGTTGCCTTTTTATTTTAATTGCAATAAAAAAAAATTCTTGGGGAGGTTGTTCTCCTTCTGCAATTCTTAGGCAAGATGCACAAAATATAAATTCTCTTTCAATTTTTAAAATTATCCTTCTTATAAGGATGTCTACATTTCAGAGAAAAAATTTAACCCACCAACTCTGAAATAACAAAATGTTTTCATTTCAAGAAGTTCAGTCACATATGTCAAATTACAGGGGTTTTTTTTTAGAATACATCGGGGCTTTGATTGCAAAATGTATTTTAGAAATCATAAGATACAGAATAAAAGCATGGTAGTAGACCAAACTGAAATTGGGGGTTCGTTTGGCGTGAAAGTGTAGATGAAAATCTGGAAATTAAGCCCATTATGATCAATGTCAAAAATATACATTGAACGTGTATTCAAGTAAATTTGGTTAGGAAATATATAAAAAAGTTAATCACATTAGCAATCCTGAATATCTACAAACATTCAATTAAACTGAAATTAAAGATAATGAACTAGTGTGAATATGTAACCTACAGATAAATATGCTCAATGTAAATGCACCTGTCACCTCATTATTTAAATGGAAGAAAAGAGAGATTTAGCAGACATCTGGTAGAACTCCTCCTTGACTCTTGACATTAGCCTTCTCCTGGTCATGACCCTGAAAAACGAATTCTTTCTCTTTCCTCTTGAAGTCATCTCAATATCATTTTTTCAATCCATCTCTCAATTTTTAGCATCTTTTGGAAGACCGATGCGTGGGAAAATCAATGCATGTTCCAGGTTAGGCACCTCCCTTTTCAGCACATGGAAGGCCAGGAGGAGGTGAAATTAGATGGCATAGGTGTTGACGATGGCATCTCTATGTCTCACTTGGAGTGTCGCCAAGATGCCACGGGCAGCACGCAACACCTTTTGAACGATATCCGTTAATGCTTTCCTTTCTCTCTGAGTGCAAGCTTCTAGGGCCCGGGAGATGTGAGGGGTTCATGATTTTCTGCTGTCATTATCATGATCTCACGTTTCTATCTACAAAGGCACTGACACGTGAGCCGTGAATCCGAAACAGGAAAGGTGAGGGAGGATGTTCCTAAGTGAGCCGTGAAGATAAATATTCGTGTAACCTAAAGGTCAACCTCTGGAACGAAGGTCAGCTGCCATCATGCCTTAGATTTATTATTGAACAGGGGCTCTACTCAACAGCAGAGGTCTTACGACGGGACCTGGGATACAAACAGGATTTTTTTTTTTTTGGTACTCAAATAGGATAAACAAAATATTTTAAGCAATATGTCTTGGAAATGTACTTTGTAACAGGCTTCTGTGTTTGCACGTGTGGCTGTAAGAATGTTTTGTGTGTTGTATTGCTTTGGTAGAGATATGTTGAATGGCTGCAATTGGAAAGGCATGCTTCTCTTCACAAGACACTTGGAGAGGCAGGGAGGATGTAGGCATGAGGGTCTGCCCTATTTTGGCTTCCTTGTGACCACAGAACAATCTGGAGTGGGATTGGAGAGGTTTGTGCATAGACCAAAGGCTAAAGCCACGTGGCTAAGAGTTTATGCTGTGAAGAGGAGATATATTGAAACACGATTGCTGAGAACACCTTGGCCACGAGCTAGCCCATCATTTCTTTCCTCAGTGTGATATTCAGACTAAATTGCAAATGTGTGTGGCTACATAGAGCTTTCCTTTCCTCCAGCTCATATTGCTTCATAGAAGAAAATCTTAAAGGAATCAAAGCTGGGAAGACAACATAATCAATGTCTAATTGTAGGTTGATGATCCCTAGTCCTTCTTCAAACCCTGCAACAGTTTCCTTTCTCATTGGAAATGTTAGTATCCTTGCTTGGCCTGTCAGGAAGTTGTAGAAAGGAGAGTTCGACCTCATTAGTCTCATTTTGCACAATAAAGCAATCTCCAAGGAGAATGTTTAATTTATTACCTTTGTGAAAAACAAAGCTCTGAATTATAGATTATAATTACTTTTAAGATCTATTTGCTTTGTGACTGTTTATCCATAAAAAAATTTAAAGATAAAATTAAGGTATTTTTATTAAATTACTAAATATAGAACTTTATGGCTTAGTTATACAGAGAATGTTATAGTACAGAGTTTTAAAAATTATATGCTATTGTTTTTGTACATAGGTACATACAATGTTTTTGAGTACAGTCCAGATTTCCTAATGCAAGAATGCTACTCAGAAGGACCCTTAGGTGGTGCGTCTAAATGTTATCAAGAGTTGAGGTTTGGGGGTGCTTGAGTGGTTCAGTCGGTTAAGCGTCTGACTTCGGCTCAGGTCATGATCTCAGTGTCTTGGGATCTAGCCCCGAGTCGGGCTTCCTGCTCAGTGGGGAGTCTGCTTCTCTCTCTGCCCCTCCCCCCACTCATGCTTGTGCTCTCTCTCCTCTCACTCTCAAATAAATAAATAAATAAATAAAATCTTTAAAAAAAAAGAGTTGAAATTTGGTGTATACCCTTCACTTGGAGAAGGCTCCTCTTGCAATAAACAGAGCAAGGTGGCCACACAGAGGAGATCCCACAGGTGGTGACCATTGAATTATATATATATATTGGATCCCCCAAGTTTGAAACTACCTAAGCCAAACAAGCAATGAGCACATTTCTACACTACTAAAGGCCTAGGTAAAAATCCATTAATTTGAAAGAAAAAATGGTTCATTATAGGAAGTGAGCATTAAACTTCCCCTATCATCTTATTATCTATCTATCTATCTATCTATCTATCTATCTATCTATCTATCCATCTATCTACCTATCATCTATTTCCCTAAAAACACACAGTGTATAGATAGGTACATAGACATATATATCTATGTGTTATTTCTATATATAGACATGGTATGTCTAAATGCATAGGCATATAGCTATATGTTTATGTATACCAGTATTTAGAAAGAGATGTCTAGGAGATTTTGTTGTCGTCAAGGATAAAATGCCCATTGCATATATTTTTCCATCTCAAATATCTGTCCCTTTTGAATGTCTACAACTGAGGCCAACCTCCCCCAGTGAATTCTCCATACAGGAAAAGAGAAAAGATACATATGGGCACATACAGCTACATAGATACAGAGATAGAGATACAGACACAGATATGTAGACGTATACTTCTTTCACCCATTTCATCTGGAATCTTGAAGAAGGGAGAGGTAAATAAATCACTGTAATAATGCAGATCTGGGAGTGTGAGAGCCTCTCCCAAGACTGAAGAGTAGAAAATGAAGTCAGAGCTGGTTAGTAGGTATGTCATGCCAGAAAATTCTGCCCCACACAGAGGAATTGGCAAGGTTGGAAGTGCATACATACCTTGGTGCTCCCCACCGCCTGATTTCTAAATTAAATGGGGCAAGTTTGTCCAAGAATGTTTAGCTTACATTTTAAAAAATTCTCTAAAATACTTTCATTCTCCTCGGTTTTTCTTATATAACATGAGAGCTAAAATTCTTTAATTCTACTCTAAGTGACTCATTATTCAAGGTGTTTTAGAACACATAACAATATCTGGAAAGGTAAATTCTTTATTTACCCCAATCCTGACCTTAAGACTTGCTTCGGCACCAGGTCCGGTTAATTCAGCATCACAGGCAGGTTCCAGAAGGGGCTCAGCCCACGGACCAGGGAACCACACATCCGCCCATTCCAACCTCTCTCTCTTATTAGTCACGTAGATCTGGGCACTTAACCTAATCCCTACCTCTCCATTTTCTTATCAGTACAATTTGGGGAAAATAGCATCTACCTCCTAAAATTATCAGAATTTCTCTACTACTAGCAGAAAAGTAATGGAGTACCTTAAAATGTATTCCATAAATGTTAGCCATAATTGTGTGTAAGATTAGAAAATATTTATTCATTTTCCTTTCTGTAAATTCAATATTAAGCTATTCCACTGAAGTTACCGATCTTTGAAGTATTCATTGACAACTGAAAATTGTATCTGTAACTTACATTTGACAGCCTAAGGGAGAGGAACTTTGAACCACTTTATCTCTACGTGTGCACGTGCTTATGAAACCCTATTCTGTTTAGTTTTCACTCTACTTTGCATTGTCCCTCAGCAAGGCAGAAAGTTCTTAAGAGTAGGGCCTTCATTTTAACCTATTCATAAGGCGTCTTTAACTGTCATTGATAGAAAACCCTCCAAGGTTAAGGGCTCCCTCTATGCCTCTATAACTTCCCGGAGAGGCTATCTAGTGCCCTATAGGCCGTAAACGATTGTTTTATTTTATTTACTGACTGAATTAGATAATTAGGCTATATATTTGAAAGGCCCACACCAAATGGTTTACTGTCCCAGCTGCACGGAGGTGATGTTAGATTTAAGAGAAACGTATATTTTCGGTGTTTAGTTAACTGGAGTCACGGCGATATATAATGACCCTCACCAGGAAATCTTCGATTACTTGGACAACTCTAAGGAAATACATAACATGTTATAGATTGATTCTTCCTATCTTCTATATTTCTGTTGCTTTTACCTACAGATCATTAGGCAGAAATAGCTCTTGTTTCAGACCTACGTAAATCTTTCAATGGGAAGCCAAGGCGGTCTGGGTTTAAAATGTTACACTACTATATTTAATGGGATTGCCTTCTAGTGTATGAAGTGAGAAATAAATTATTTGGGGAAATCTAATCAATGATGCTATAAAAATTAATTGCAAAAGACTGGGCTCATTTAACTTTTGTTCTATAAAAATGGTCAATGAAAAAAATATGGTTAGTGCTGGTGTAGGGTAAATCCGTCAATAATTGTCAGGCAATATATAATACAGACTTTGAAAGAACTATAGGAAACTTGTTTGGGTTTCCTTTCACAGGAAACATACAAGTGTGAAATAATTTTACCTGAAGATAATCTAAATTCGTATTTTTGCCAGAAGGCTTTTGTATGTTTTTCTCCCAACATTTATTGTGAAAATATTCAGATACAGCGCAGTGGAAGGCATTTTTAGGTGAACATCATAGACTCACGGCCTGGGTTCTCCACAGATGTTCTCTTCCTCCTCTAGACTTTTCTATCAGTGCAGTACGTTTCCATCTGCGAGGCACCTCTCTCACGCAGCCTAATGCCTTTGAAACTCACCCACACCTGTACCAGGGGTCCACTCCCCGTTACTGCCAGCAGCATCCACGTGTGGAAGCACCACGGCTTGCTGGCCTGCCCTCCTGGGGATGGATGCCTGGGCTCTCCCCAGTTCGGGGCTGTCACAAAGAAAGCTGTTATGGTAAATCCCTAGGGATGGGCTTGCTGGATCACACTGTAGGTGAATATCTGGTTGTTTTTCTTTCTTCCCCCTAATTTTATAAACTTTTTTTTTTTTTAGAGGGGGAAGGGGCAGAGGAGAGGGAGGGAGAGAATCCCAAGCAGACTCCTCCATGCCCAGCACAGAGCCCGACGCGGGGCTCAATCTCACGACCTTGAGATCATGATCTGAGCCAAAATCAAGAGTCAGAAGCTCAACCAACTGAACCACCCGGGCGCCCCATCCCCTTAATCTTCTCAAAACACAATATGAGGTGGGTACAATTACTATCATCATTTTGCAAATAAAATAATCACAGAAATGTTGTGGACACACAGGCAGTAAGTGATAAAGCCGAAGTTTGACCCCAGTAATTTTGTTCCAGAATTCATGCCTCCAGCTCATGATAGAGTGGTGGCAAAATGAGTCTGGAGAAGCATCCAGAAGGCAGGTCACTAGTGCCCTGTAAACTAGTTTAAGGGATTAGGGATCAATCTTATGGGAGGGGCCTCCTAAGTTACTCATTTCTCTTCTTGCTACTGAAGGTTTGAAAACAAGGGCGTGCCATGCTTGGATCTGTGCTCTAGAAAGATGACCACATTCCCAGTTGTGCAGAGAAAACTCGGAGCTGAGTGGAGCTTTAATTATGGTAGCTTCACTCAACTATTCAGCCAGTATTTATTGAGCACCTACTATGTGCAAGAAGGTATTCTGGGAACTGGGAATCCAGCACCGAACAAAACGGCATCCCCCATGGAACTTACATTTTAGCGGATAGAGAAAAATGATAAACCAATGAACAAAAATATAGTCTGCCAGGTGGGAACAAATATCTGGAATCTAACAAAGCAGTAAGAGAGAAAGGGGGTTTTTCGGGGCACGAGGAACAGTTAAGATTTTATTGAGTGACCCAGGAAAGCCTCTGATCTGCGGTGAAAGCAGAGCCTGAGGAGCAGAGGGAGTAAGTTATGCAGATGCCTGGAGAGTCTTCCATTTAGAGGAACAGCATGTGCTAAGGTCCTGATGGGGAGTGTGTGTGGCCTGTTGGAGGAACAAACAAGGAAGAGTGGGTGGGAGAAGTTGCTTTCAAAACATGGCCGTGAAAACGCATATGTATCCGTTCCAGCATAGTTGCTGCGAACACCAGAGCGGAGTTTATAGTTTCATCCTGTCCGGGGGCTACTGTCAGGGAGATGAAGAAAAAATGCCTGGATATTTCTGCTTGTGTGATTTCAGCTCTGTTCCCTCTCTTGGTTTGTTAAGATTAAATGATGAGTGGTAGGGGCGCCTGGGTGGTGCAGTCTGTTAAGGGGCCCACTCTTGATTTTGGCTCAGGTCACGATCTCAGGGTCCTGAAATCGAGCCCAGAATCCAGCTCAGTGCTCAGCAGGGGGTCTGCTTGGGGTTCTCTCTCTCCCTCTGCCCCGCCCCCTCTTAAATAAATAAACAAATAAATAACAGGAGTAAGAAAGAGTTTATCACTCTTGTAAAGTATTTATGTATTTATGACATTCCTATTCTTTTTTTAGCAATATAGCGTACCCTCAGGTCTTTGCTCTTTTTGAGAACATGTTGCACATCTAGAATGAATCTATTGAAATAAAGTCACCTTCTGTGTCCCCATTCTGGTATCTTGTTTCAGTGTCGTACTAATAATTGCAAACATACCTTTGTGGTCTCCTGGTGGCTTCTTCATTTCTGGTTACAAACACGGCTGTTTGAGCTTTTCAAATAAATGGAAGAAAGATCCTTGCCAGGAACCGGTCTTTTCCAGTGCTCCGCTGGCTTCATCAAATAGCTCTTTAGAGTTTGCATGGACTTTGTCTTATGCTGATAATCCTGGAAAGAACTTTCTGGAGGAAATCATCTGGTTGATATCTATGGAGATGTGAATTTCAGCAAGTGACTACAAACTCACTTAGGACCTGCAGGCCATCCTGCGATCGAACTTCTGGAACAGTTTTTAAAGGGGAAGTTGTTGTAGCCCATGGAACTGTCACGTCTAATGGAGCATAGCTGGAAAGCACGTGGAGGGGGGTTCTGAGAGCTTGGGTGGATGTCCCCAAGCACCAGAATAACATGAAACGTGTCCTTACATAGTTCAAAGTGAAAAGTTGGTGATATCACATGGTATTGCAGTTTTTGTGGGTAATATATTCAAATCATTTCATCCCTCCCTCTTCTCCACATTCTGCCTTTTCTATTGAAGTAAATGTTAGGCACTAGTTCTGTTCTCTCAGCTAATTTTTAAATAATAATAATAAAAAAACCCTCCATAGCCAGTCTTCGCAGCTAAGGCATGAGGGTACCACCTACCATTTGGTTTACTAATGTAATTATCAAATACATTTTTAATAAGTCTGTGCACCTTGTACTGTGCTGCCAGGTGGTGGAAAGAACTTTCTGGGAGAAATTACAGCATCCAGATTCAGGGGTTGAATCCCACCGGTCTTCCATGAAGATGACCCTGATATTTAATGGCTTTGAAAAGGGACACAGTTTAGAAAGAAAACAGTGCTGTTGTTCTCCTTTTGGGCTGAAAACATTGCAAAGCATCTTTCTAATAATTGTCTCTTCCTCTGAGCTGATGCACAGAAAATTTCCAGTGCAAACCTGTTTTCCCTCATATTTAATTTGGAGCACACATGGCCTCTTTCCCTCCCTGCCGCTTCCCCCTGGGCTCTCTTCCTCATTTGTTTGCACATCTACCTTTCCACTGGAAGCGACGGCTTGAAACCCCACCATCTGTTTCTGTCAGAGAACTCACATCCCGGGCCTGTGGAGGCAAGGCCGCCCACACTCAGATGTGTGCCAGCTCCCCGGGCCCACAGTCTGGACACAGTCCAGAACTGGGTGCGACCGAGCAAGCCGACACTCTAGCCAGCTTAGAGCAAGCCAGACACAGAGCTCAGTGGTTGTTCAGGGCTTTTCTTCTGGAAAGTTGTGGATGAACCCCAGAGAAATTAGTGAAATGTTCCACTGGCTTCCTGGGGCCCCTTGTCTTGACACAAAATGTCAGGCTTCTAAGGACTTGACTCGGTGAGCACAGAATCCCTGTGCACCTGCGGAGCCTCCCCGAGGATTGTCTGAAGGGTGACGGGGTCCCCACAGTGACAGCTCTGTCAGGGACAAGGAGAGAGGCCCAGGAGGGAGGAGGGGCACGGCCTGGGGCTCTCCCAGCTCAGGGCCTATGTCTCCTCATGAAATCCTCCAGGGGAGGAAGGCAGATTCCTGTAGTTTTAAAGGTTCCTCTTGCTCTAGCCATTAACCCATGAAGCAGAGGCCCAAGAGAACTTTGATACTCCTTCTCTTGGCCTGTTTCCTCCCCACTTTTCAGCTCATCTCTCCGCAGACATCCCGCACTAGGCTCCAGGAGGACAAGGTAAACTCTACGTAGCCTCCTGTGCGTGCTGTTCTTCCTTCCAGAGACCTTACCCCACATTTACCTGTGGGAGCACAGAAAGGCAGGTTTGCGAAGTGGCAGGGGAACTGATTCCAAAACCTAGGTTTTCATCTTTCTAGAGATTTGAAGGTTTGAGTTTAATCCGATGTAATTTATTCCAATTGAGTAGGTATTCTAAAAAATCTTACTTTTTGATACTAATACAATTGACTAAACCTTGTTGTCATGAATGCAGCGAGGACTTTTTTTCATTCCATATTAAATACCACATGAATGATTTGTATATAATTTCAATTAAAAAAACCAGATGGTCATGTTTAGAAATAAGGGTAATTTAATATTATGCTTTTCCCTCTTTTATTTCTACATTCTGCATTTTATTTCCCAATCCACATTCGATCAGAGTGTGTTAAAACAGTAATTTAAGGGGCGCCTGGGTGGCACAGCAGTTAAGCGTCTGCCTTCGGCTCAGGGCGTGATCCCGGCGTTATGGGATCGAGTCCCACATCACTCCTCCGCTATGAGCCTGCTTCTTCCTCTCCCGCTCCCCCTGCTTGTGTTCCCTCTCTCGCTGGCTGTCTCTATCTCTGTCGAATAAATAAATAAAATCTTTAAAAAAAAAACCCAGTAATTTAAAAAAAATAAATGGGTAATTCTCCCATTTCACATCTTATGTGTAGTCCATATAAGTTATGTCATACCCTGTGTTTGACGACATTCCTTACACTAGTATTTTTTTTCTTCTTCTTTAAAAATTTTTTTTCTAGAATGGTAGCCTGCTTTCCAACCTGATCTGATCCTGCCCTCTTCCTTCATCTGCTTTTTTTAGGCATATTGCCCTTCACCTCAGCACACTTCTGTACAGCCTCCCCACGCCCCAGCCACTCATCACTCAACAACAAATATCTTGGGAACACCGGTTGAAAAAATGAGTTAGATTCTGGAACTTTCTGCTTCACGTTTTAATTTAGCTTCAATAAAAACTATTTAGAGACCACTTTTTGATAATCGTGCTTTAAAAAAAAAAAATGTAAGCCCCATCACAAAAATAAATTAAGAAGAGCAGTATTCAAAGAAAGAAGTTACTTGCCTACCTTTTCTGAGATCCAGCATCTCAGAATCTCAGAAAGCACCTGCCCACGGTCAAGGTGGCCCCCCCAGGTTCACTCTGCCCCACACTGGCCATGAGCCTGCTGTCCTGGGTGGGGGTGGGGGTTCAGGAAACCACTCCACAGGCATCCTGGTTCAGGAGAAAAATGAATGTCAAAAGGGAAAAGGAGGGAAATTTATTTTTGTTTTTCTGGCATATTTTGTTTAACGAGATATGTTAATGCCTCTTGAGGAAGGGCAGCAAACTCTAAGAGAGAGGCCTGAATAGATCCTCTCAAAAAATCTATTCTGCAGTTTTCTTGGAATGTAAAGACAAGATTAGTTTCTTCTTTTCCGCACTGTGTGGATTACAGAATGAGCCTTTGCTGTTGTTTTTATTGTTATTATAATTAAGTGGAAGGATTTAGAGAATCCTCACATGTGTAAGCGTTTCCAAATACTTTTCTTCCTTATGTTTGGGCCTAAGCTCTTCTAGCCCTTTGCCTTATTCATTAATTCTCACATATTAACATACTAAATTCTCTCAGCAAGTTGAGGAGATGCTAATTTGCTCTAAGATCAGTAAAGGCACACACCTAGTGTTAACGTGCAGGAATGATGAGGGTTCATCGAATGAAGACCTGATTGTCTCGTTTCCCTGCTCAGGACTCTGCCTTCATTCCCCTCTGCCTTCAACAGAGCAGGGGATGGTTGGTGAGTCGGGGGTTCAGAACTCCACCTACGCCCCCTCCCCCCGAATCTGGTTCATCTTGACTCAGACCTCATCCTGCCTGATGGGTCACATCCTGTCCCGTGGGTCTTTGCACTTTCTGAAATGCACCCTGAACTCACTGCTGCCTCCAGATCTTTCCTGCAGCTTGATTCTTTCGCAAAGACCATCTTCCTCTCTCCTCATCTCTTGAAAGAAAATTTCATCCATCATCCAACATTGAGGTTTCTGAGAACTATCCCGGTGCTGTCAAATGAATGTTTCTCTACGTCATGCTTTCTGAGTCATTTATTGGTTCCTTTGCTACGAACGTAATGACAATTAGCTTTGTATTACAGACACCGCACCCTACTGCCACCTTCTCCAAGAGACTTCAGTTTCCTTGAAGACCACACCCCTGTGTATGGAATTGAAGGAGCTGGTATGTATCAAATGTGTATGCACGTTTTTCTAATGTTCATATATATTGTGATGATGTCATAAAATATTAATGAGCTCTAATTTCTTTCCTTCCAACTCACACAAATAAGCACCTACCCAAATATCACGTTACCCAGCAATCCACCATGATGGCATCAAAATAAATACTGTGTGTTAACTTAGAAATATGCGTGAAACTGCTTTGGAAATTATCAAGTGCAATGCTTACACTAACTGGTATTATACAGAGAGCTTTAAGTAGTGACCCCCCAAAATCACACCTACTTCTCTCTCTTCTCCAGCTATAGAAATTCTATTTCATGAATTTTACAAACCGTTTTCCTCTCCTTCCTGGGTTAGCATTCTTTCCGAGGGCCTGAGAGACCAGCGCATTGGCGGGGCAAACTAGCACTGCTGATTCTCCCCAGATGAGACAGCTGCTCTGGTCAGTCTGCTGCAAGGCTGTGAGGCAAAGCCAGTTCCTGCATCCAAATCTGCAGGCTGGTTCTGCAAGGGCTCGGCTCTCCTGATGGCTGTTGAGATTAACTTGCGACTGAGGTAGGCGTAACGCTTTCATTTTTCCTAAGGATGTTGGTCTTTTTCATCCTGAGGACGTGGAGGATTTCTGGATAGTTCTGGAGGTATCCCAGGATCCTGATTTACTTGCAGTCTCAAAGGCGTACTGTGGTACTTTTAAAAATGTCCACAAAACCTTTGGCATTCTTCCTGTAAAAGGAAGAGACCAACTCTTCTCCCCTTGAATATGGGCCTGACTTAGAAGTTTGATTTTAACAAACAGAATGTGGCCGACATGGTGGTGAGTAATTTCTGAGGCTAGATTGTAAAAGATAGCGTCTCTTCTGCCTTGATCTCTCTCTCGAGTCAATAGCCAGGTCTCAAGCGTCACCTCTCGGCTCTTGGAAAAGGTATCACAGCATGGAACTGAGATTTCTCGCCAACAACCGACACCTGCCCCCCAAAATGGCAGACCCACCAGTCCCAGTCAAGCCCTGGCTAACATCTTGAGTATGACCACAGGGGAGACCCTGGCTGAGCAGAGCCAGGGCCTACCCACCTACCTGTGGGGCTCTCAGACCCCTGAGCCACGGAAAATAGAAGACAAGAGCTGATCGTCTTTGTTTTAAGCCCCCTTAGTTTGGGGGCAGTTTGTCATCCAGCTGTTGGTTACTAAAACAGAATGTGGTGTCTGGAAGTGGGTACTGCCACAACAAAAACCTTAAATGTTGGCTTGGATCTGGAATTGCCCAGGCAGTGGGGGCTCGGAGGGATTGCCTGCCTTCTACTTGCTGCTTGCAGAAGAAAGTACAGTAGAGGAAATTCTCTATTCCTCAAGGAGACAAGAGTTATTGTTTACAAAACCCCAGACTCTCGATCAAATGATGCCAAAGTTAAAAATGCCTCTGGGGCAAAGATGAAGCCCAGAGCATGGCCAGGGAAGCATGGTATGAAGAGGTAGCCACAGATGTGGCCGTCAATTCCTTTGTTAAGTCTGTGGAAAGACCTAGCCCATGCCTCAGCAGGCTGTCCAGAAAATAAGGTTTCTGAAAATCTTAAAAGTGCTGTCTCTTATCAGTCTCCGAGAAAGTCCAGGGTAGAGAAAGGTTTGTCTCAAAGATATCTGTGGTTATGGCTTTTGTCTAAAGGAGAGAATGCCTGCAGGGATCATAAGAGACCCACACAGTTTTTAAAAGAATTTTATCGGCAAAAACATTTCTTGCTAACTACGAGGGACAGAAACAGTAGCACTGAAAAGAGACCTCTAGGACCCCGAAATTCCTCTCTTTTTAAAGATTTTATTCATTTATTCATAAGAGACAGGGAGAGAGAAAGGCAGAGGGAGAAACAGGCTCCCTGAGGAGCAGGGAGCCTGATGTGGCACTCGATCCCAGGACCCCAGGATCATGACCTGAGCCGAAGGCAGACTCTTAACCAACTGAGCCCCTAGTTGTCCTAGAACCCTGAAATTTCTACAAGCAAGAAACAGACTGAGAAAACTATTGGACTGAAAACATGAGCTGCCTTTCATGGAAAAGAAAGAATAATTCAGAGGAAAACAGAGTGCATGGAGGGCAGATCCCCAAGTGGTGGATGAATATTATTCCAGACCTTGATTATTCATCAAGGAACTGGCAACACCTGCTGCTAGATTTCAAAATCGCCATGGACCGGTGCCTCCTATGCGTCCTCTGTTCAACCATTTTTAAAAGGGGGGGTGTGCACACTGGGTCCTTAAGTCTGTCTCACCACTGCATGTTGGTGTCCCTTCAGCCTGAAGGTCTTCAGATAGGAGCACGAGTCAAGCCAGCACATTCAAAGGGCTTGCTCGTGGCAGACCTTGACTTGGATGCCAGGACCCTCTAAAGTGAGTTTCTGTTGCTGCGGTAATAAATGAGATGTGGGGGAGTGTGGGGGGGAAGGTTAGTAATTCTTAGTTGGAGGGCAGATGCTCGTGGTTGAAAATATTTATTTCGGTGAGAGAGAGCATGTGTATGTGCAGAAGTGGAGGGAGGGGCAGAGGGATTGGGGGAGAGAATCTCAAGCAGACCCCCCCCCCCAGCACGGAACCGATGCAGGAGTCTCACCATCCTGAGACCATGACCTGAGCTGAAAGCAAGAGCCAGACGCCTAACCGACAGAGACCCCAGGCGTCCCCCTGGTGGTTTCATAATACATTCCCGAGGTGGGAATCCCTGTGGACCATCTTGAAAGTTAACTATTACAGTGAGAGAATAAGTGGTTGCTCTTTATTCTGCTAAGTTTGGGCATAATTGTTTACGCAGCAATAGATAACTAATAGGCAAAGAGACTATTATGGAATACTTTGTTTCTAATATACAAACAGACCGGGATGGAATGCTTTGCTTATTCCTCATGATTCTGAAGAGAGGTGCTGTTGCCTCCTGCCTCCTCTGTGCGTGGAGCACGGGGAGCTGGCATGGCCCAGAAGGGCGCACGCCGGCGCCCCTTCTACTGGAGCTCTCTGCTTGGAGAGGAGTCCTAGGCACCCCAGCACCTCTGGAACTGGCTTGACATTGTAGCAGCTGGGGCTGGCGGACAATTCATCAGCCAGTTTTATTTATCCATTTCCTAGTTTTGTAAACTTCAGATTTTCCCCGTTTTACTGCGTTCCAATCTTGGCTTCTAATGCTTTTGTATTCCTTCTGGTAAACAAATGTCATATGCCTTTAGGATAAGCTTTTTACACCTGTCTTTTTAAATATGAAAGCTACTGAGTTTGCTTCCTATCCAGGCTTTTTTCAGAACACTGTAATGTAAATCAGCCTCTCCAGATAGAAGCACAGAGAAAGAGAAGATCAGAGAGGTACAACAGCATGTTGTTTCCAGCAAGGTGGAAAATTCGTCTGAGATGACAGAAATCCTGTGTAATGATGAATCTCTGAGGATTCCTGTGTTACAGCAAACTAGCTGATCGCTATGTGCAATTGAGCTATCGCTTAATATCAATACTTACACCCCGTTTGAATTGAAAATGAGGCAATTAAAAGTTCCTAAATTCCTTGTTTTGAATTGCTTCTGGTCCCCTTGGGTTTGCCATAGCCCAGTTTTGTGCCTCTTATTTTGAGAAGCCCTGTCTTGCAAATTTGAGAGTTCATAGACTCCATTTTGAAATAGGCTTCATTCCAGAAATAGATTTTACTTTATTATTTTCCACTCCCTCTGGGATGTCTTGACAAAAATGGCAAAACCCAAAGACTTCCTGAAGGCTAATCTTTTTTCTGGGGCATATGATTCTTTTCGGTTTTCATCTGGAGAAGGTTTTCTGATAACAACAGGTTTGGCTGTGGGTGAACTGGAGAAAATCCTGTTGCTTTAGCGTTAACAATGAGTAGGACACCAGTGCGGTGTGAGTATTTGCTTAACACAATAGAAGTTGGGAGAGCGCGGACTTGCAGGGGTCCAAGAGACCACGTGGGAAAATCCCCATTGCTGCCACGGAGTCAAAAAGCAGTTTCTGAATGTGGAAACGCTGACAGGACTGTAGCAAACAATTTGGTCAACTTGAATTCCTACCCCAAGATTAAATGGGATTAAAAAGATCTCTATGAAGAAATGGTTAAATATTGCAATCAACAGGGATTTGCAAACCAAAAGGGGGAAAAAAGAGAGGAGTCAGTGAAATGAAACATGAGACACACAAAACAATATGCAATTAATAATAGCTGTCTCGGAGGCGAGTTTGTTACAAGGTGGGAGCCATGAAAGAGCGAGCGATCAAAGTTGCTGCTGAGGTCTCACACTCATTACTCACACGCATCCTGAAGTGTAAAATAGACAGTGATTAGGTGACAGAGATGCTCTGTCTTCGGATAGTTTTCAGTTTTGGGCTCTGTTGGCTAAACAGTTTCCAAGTGGATATGAATTGAGTTGAACCTGGTGTGTCCGAGTTTACCGGCCAGGCACAGCCCCTCCGACAGGGCTTGAATCCATCACTGCCGTCCAGCATGCAGGCTCGCAGCCCAGGAAGGCTTAGAAGGCTGTGGGCCAAGAGCATGACCCGGGCGAGGAATCAGGGAGCAGAGGTTCTGGGCTGCCTGACCAACTGGGGATGAGTGGATTTAATGCCGTGGGTCCCAATTTCCTGTAGACGAAATGCAACACCCGGCTCATTACCTGTCTGCTTCACAAGGTGGTTGAGAAGGAATCAAAAGTAATTGCACACACATGTACACATACTCTCACACTCACACACAAATACACACATATACACACACAGGAAAGCCCTGCAGAATTCATTTTTTCATTCTGTTATTTTTTTTTTACTCCTCCAGTCAATGAAGGGAAACTTTATGGAGGCCCCCAGCCAAGCTCAAGCTTGGGGCTCAGGCAGAGAGCCAGTCCGCGGGAGGAGTGGTGGGAGGAGAGGACAGCACACTGTAGCTGATCCAAATGGAAACAAGCATCATACATTCCAATACTTAGGGTACTACTGTTGCCTTCATGATTCAAATGACACCATGAGGTCATTACGCCCAATGGCATCCCTTGCCTTCAGGCAAGCAGGTAAGAAAGGGTGGGTCCTGAGTCTGAGTTAGGTTTTAGGATTCCAAACCACAGTCCGGTAGCCAGCAGCCTAGAACCCGGTAGGAGGAGGCACTCGGATCACTGCGAATCCTGACCAGTGCACGCCCATGTGCTTGAGTTTTTGCCTGCAGTACAAACCAGTTAAAGTCATGGTGGCAAAGAAGCTTAAGTTTTAGGTACAGGCAGTCATCTGGGAGCAATTCATACTTTGTTTTATAACCAGGGATCTCAGTCATAGATGTCACTGGTCACGCCAGGGATGAAGACAATGCTGGAACAGCACGAATCTTTCAGTGTGGTTCTAACACAGGGTTTCTCAACCTCTGACCTATTGACAGGTGGGGGGTGGTTCCGAACGTTGTAGGGTGATTACCAGCATCCTTGGCCTTTTCCCCCTAGATGCCAATAACACACAGCCTTCCTCCCCGAGTCGGGACAACCAGGAAACGTCTGCAGACGTAGTCCAATGTCCCCTGGGGTACAAGATTACTCCTATTTGAGAACCATTGCTCTAAAGACCGCTCACGAAACGAACCCGCGGATGGCCAGTCACTCAGGGTAGATTTGTATGGCAGTTGGAAGAGCCCAAGCCTTGTATGCAGATTCTGTATTAGTAAAAGGTCAATAGCGGATTAGACTATTTTTAAAGCAATTTTAAATGTGTATATGCTTCAAATACTAATGTGTTTTTGAAGTTGAAAAGACTGTTGCCTTCTTATTAATAGACACTTTTATATTTTAATCAATAAGCAGGGCCATCCACTTACTGTATTACTCTCTTTTTAATCCTGCTTGCTTTATTTCAAATAAGATCCTGAAAATAGAGTATCAAGAAATAAAGTAATACAATATAAAATCAAACACATTAAAATGTAACAGCTGCAGTTTTTCCTTCAAACTTTATATATCTGAGAGACTTTTTTATCACTGTGCTAGCCAGATGCCATTTTTAAAGAAACAAACTTAAAAAAAAAAAAAAGACAGATTCCCAGTCTCCACACACTTACAACTGGAGCAAGTCTAACGCACATACGTATGTGTGATGCTTAATTTTACGTGGCCACATGACGAGGCAAAGGGAGGCCCAGAGAGCTGGATGAATGTTACTTCTGGGTGTGTCCGTGAGGGTGTTTCCAGAAGAGATTAGTGTTTGAACTGGTAGGCTGAGTAAAGCAGACTGTCCTCATCAAGCAGGTGGGTATCATCCAAGCCACTGAGAGACCCAACAGAACAAAAAGATGGAGGGAGGTTGGACTCACTCTGCTGACTGCTTAGCCGAGGCATCAGTCTTCCGCTGCCCTTAGCACCCCTGCTTCTCAGACTGGAACGTACACCATCTCAAAGCTCTCAGGCCCAGGAACTAAGCACTGGCTTTCCCGTGTCACCAACTAGCAGACGCCAGATGGTGGGACTTCTCAGCCTCCATTATCCCATAAGCCAATACCATATAATAAATATACAAATATAAATATGTTACTATATATATCTGTATATGGATATGTGCAATCTCTCTCTATATCTGTGTCTATGTCTCTGTATCTCATTGGCTTTGTTTCTGGGAAAGACCTCACTAATACAGTATGAATGTATATGTGTTTAGTGGGTTGAGTATTGTCCCCTCAAAACTCATGTCTGCTTTTAACTTCAGAATGTGACTTTACTTGCAAAGAGGGTCTTTGCAGATGTAATGAAGTTAAGTATCTGAAGGTGAGATCATCCTGGATTTAGGTTGATCCTAAATCCAATCACTCCTTCTAAGAAGAGGAGAGGACATAGACACAGGGAGAAGCCATGTGAAGATGGAGGCAAAGATTGGAGGGAGTGTCTATAGGCCAAGGAATGCCGAGGACTATCTGCAGCGCCTAGAATCTGGAGACAGACGTGGGATAAATCCTCCCTCAGAGCATCTAGAAGGAACCATCCCTTTGGTACCCTAATTTCAGACTTGGGGCTTCCTGAATGGTGAGGGAATAACTTTCTGTTTTCATAAGCTATCCAGTGTATGGCAATGGGTCCCAGCAGCTCTAGGACACTAAGACAGTGTGCATGTTGGCATGGGTCATTGTCTTAGGGCTGCCATCACAATACCACAGACTGGGGGCCTTACAAACAACGCACGTTCGTTTCCCACACTTCTGGAGGCTGCGTGTTCATAGATCCAGCTGTCAGCTCATCGGGCATCTGGTGAGACTCCCTTGTTTGCAGATGGCTGTTTTCTCATTGTATCCTCACGTGGCAGAGAGAGAGAGAGAGAGAGAGAGATCAGCCCTTTGTGTGTCTTCTAATAAAGGCCCCGCTCCCATTCATGAGGGCCCCACTGTCATGATCTAATCACTTCCCAAAGGCCTCATCTCCTAACACCATCACATTGGGGATTTCGGGTTCAACGTACTTATCTTGAGGGGACATAAACATTCGGTCTATTGCAGTCACAACCCCGTGAATTCCCGAGAAGTTCACGGATTCCCTTCATCCTTGCTCAGGCCTGTGCGGACTTTATCTTGGCTAATCCATCGGTGAGCAGAGTGTCATGAAATGTTCTGCACAGGGAAGGGATACAGTACTTTTTTAAGCATTAGGAAACATGGAAATGTCTTCTAACCACCTAAGATGTCTGTATTTTTTTTTGAAGATGCTATAGGGAAACTATGTTGGGAAGGGCGTTGTCTCTCACCTCAGGGGATTCAGTAGATTCAATTAATATGGATAACAAGCAAGTAATCATCACGTCTTGCATGATGTGTTCTGCTCCAGAAATGCTGTAACTGTTGAGGGAACTCTAGTTCACTGAGTCACAAGTCCTACAGGAAGATGGGTATGCATTTGAAGTCTGGTAATTGCGGGATAGTTGGAAGACTGACCAACCAAAGTAGCTTGTTTGTGCCCAATGGAGAAGACCCAGGAGTAAAGAAGGACGGATTACAAAAGCAACTCAGAGCCATTGGGCCCAGACTTGATGAAGAGGCAGCAACGTCTAGCACAAACTCAGGTCTTCGGGGTCAGATGGAGATTCCCTGGGTCCTCTTTCTGCTTCGTCTTTGCTCTGGGCTACTGACGTGAAATCATTAAACCGCGGGTTTCACGTCTACGAGAAAGCATGTTCTGTGCGCTCCTTGCTAGACTTGGCCCATAATGGGCACTCACTTTGGAAGAGCCAAGGACGTTTGGAGTAGATTCTGCTGAGTGACCCCCCCCCACACACACATACCCATTTCGCCAGTGAGGAAAATAAATTAGGAAAAAATATTGTCATGGAATTCCGTGACCGTCTGCTCAGCCCCATCTTTAAATTGATTGCTTACAAGGCCCAGATGTGCAAAGTGTGATGCACTTTCCTCCAGTAAATCCCAAGCTGACTTTGCATCAGAAAGAACATTCATGAAAATCCCAGCTGGCTGTCTGCCTTTTGAGGGACTCACTTCCGGTTAAGAGAATTTAGAGGAAATGTCACAAGCTTTCAGTTTGTGCAGTAGTACTCTCCCTTTTAAAGCATTCGTGATCGCCGGAAATGGATTTAATGTGTCTATGTTTATCTTTTTGACAACTAGATATTTAAATACTGGTTAAAATAATGAAATCTGAAATTATAACTCACTGCCACATCGTAATGTTCAGGAATTGAAAGATAGTTCCAAAAGGATAAATAAAAAGTAAAATAAATGAAAGGTCTTTTATTGCCCCGTTCCCTATTGCTATCGAAGAGAACCCAGCTTCAAAACAGAATCACCTTAACTTTTTTGAGGGAAATATATTTGTTTTTAAAGCTTGGACTTCAATGGATTGACAGAAAACCCAGCCAACATTTTAAAACATGACAGCTATAGTACAAACATCAACACACCTTGGGTCAAATTAGATTAAACTGTATTATCTGACTTTTCTGCCAATAAAAATACATTGCAAAAAGCGTGCTATCTAGGACAATATAAGATCAAGCAATTTCAATGTTGTACTGATAAAAAAGTTTTCAAATAAGAGGCTCTGGGTAGCTTTGAAAAAAAAATTTTTAACCAAATTGCTGATCTTTAGTGCAAAGTTTATTTTGATGAGTACGCTCCTCTTGAATACTAAAAGAAAAGGCCGTCAAGGCCACAGATGTGCCACTGAAATTTGCAAGGGGGAAATCTGGGCTCATTTCTCTCCTCCTTCCCCCTGTTAAAAACAAAACAAAACAAAACATTTTCTTAACTAGCTTATTTTTGGCACGGAAAGAGTACTCAGTTTCTTTTCCTTTCATTCTGTTCGTTGACAGGACCTCCAGGTAAAAGAAATGTTTTTAATAAAATATATTCCCTCACCCAATGTGGAATAGAGGAAGCTGAGCAGGGATAAAGATGTTAGTGTCGGCTCCTCTGAGACATAGAAGATGTTCACTTTAATCTATTTGATTGTCCGTGAATTGCTGATTGCTGCTCTTTTTTCTCTCCAAGGCACAAAAGGGAAGCTTAATATATTTATATATGTACACACAGAATATACGGCCCGTATTAGGCATGCTCATTTGCTTCCTTTTTTACCTCTCTCTGTTTCTGCCTTTCTTCTCACTGTGAGCTGAAAAATGGAAGCAATTTGCTGGAGCCATTCCTAAAGTTCTACCCGGTATCCTGAGTTTCATAATTGCTGTGATATTTCACCCACGCCCGCCGAGATGAGTGAAAACCGTTAGTGGCCCTTGTGGGGGAGCTGATATGCTGATGTGCCACGGGCAGCAACCCATAAACACTGGTGTCCCAGTACTCCTTGTACGCAGATGAGCCACTCCTGTGGCCACGTAGGGGTCCGTGGGTTTGGCCACACAACCCCCCGTTGCCACTGAGCCCCGAGACATGAGTGGTCCTTGCTGGAAAGGCTCTTCAGCCAAAGTGAGCATTTTGGGTGAGACCCCTCCCCCGCTCTGTATGGAAACCCACGCTGTGTGTAGAGATACCTGGTCCCTGTTATAAAAATCAAGCATCCAAATAAACCATCCATTTTAGGATAACAAGTTTATCAGCGGGCCTTTTTTTTTCTTCAGTGTTACAGCGAAAGCCCTGCATTTCTTTGAGCAGTATCTGATGGTTACATGGGAATTGCACAGTGTTTCTCACGCTTGCCCAGACCCAGGGCCATTCAATAGCTCTCATTACGTGCCTCTCCCCAAGACAGATTTATTTCCTTCCACCTTCCAGATGGATGAGTCCCTTTGCTGTTTAATTACGACATTGACAACTTCCCCCAACTGTATTTTACTTCGTGGATCAATCACTGTCCCATTGTCCCACTATTGCACATAAATATATTTAATCAAAAAAGATTGGACTCCCTCTCAGTCATTTGTGGTGTTGATTACATGAAAGCTAGACTCAGAGGCAACAGAGCAAGGCCATGTGCATTTGTCGGCGGCCCCCAACTTTGGTCGTTCCCCAAATCTGCGCTTCTGGCTGCTGACATCTTTTTACACTTTGTGTTTCTAGGCTCAAGACGGTTCTGGATGCATTCGTCCATGATCGTATGTTGCATATTCTTTGATCACATAATGATGAACTGACAGTAATTATATATATGTATACTTTTCTTTCTTTCTTTCTTCTTGACAGTAATTATAAAAGCATGAAGCCCTAGGCTCACCTGAGCTTTCAAGTCATTTACACTAGTTTGACGTCAGATAGTTTCATTTATTCCTTCGGTCCATGACAGGCACCTTGGTGGGATAAAGAAGACAAGGCGGATATGAGGAAGATATGGCTCCTGCTTCAAGGAGCCCCAAGTCTGAGAGCGGACAATTACATCCCGCCCTGCACTGCCGGCTCGTTGGGTAGGAAGCTCCTGGTTCTGCTAGGAGCTCATGAGGCACTAGCAGGCTTGAGGGGAGACTCAAGTGCCCCTACCGTGCATGTGCTCTCGCAGCGTCTTCCCTCCCTGTGCTCATCTGCAGATGGGATGCTTGGGGTTCAGGTGATGGGGGGGAACCCTGATACAACAGACCTAGCGCAACCCCGGGACACCTGGGTGGCTCAGTCAGGTAAGTGTCTACCGTCGGCTCAGGTCACAAACCCAGGGTCCTGGGATCGAGTCCTGCATTGGACTCCCTGCTTAGCGGGGAGCCTGCTTCTCCCTGACCCTCTGCCGTTCCCCCTCCTTGTGCTTGCTCTCTCTGACAAATAAATAAATAAAATCTTAAAAAAAAAAACCCACAAAACACCAGAGCTAACACAACGAGGACATTTGTTTCCGCTTCCAAATGTGGGGGCCTCTGCGTGAGGGCCTGAGATGTGGTGATCGGCAGAAGATAGATAGAACAGCTCACGCTTGCCAGCGCCCGGCAGGAGACCAGTATGCATCACTGTACTTGAGGCCATGCTCAGATGTGGAACAGGTAATAAAACTACCAGTCAGAGATTTAAGAAACTCTATAAACACATATACACACATTCCTATAATGCGAATGGGATAAAAATGATGTGATTTGAAAAGAGTATTTTATGTATCTCTTTTACAATTTATGTAGCATTATAGACAGCATCAGCCTCCGCACATAAAGCTATGTATCGTGCATGACACGTGTTATTTAATTACCAAAGTTCGCTCCTTAAATTGATTTAAACTAGGTTTTATTCCCATTAGGTTTCTACAGTGGTCTTTCTATGTGTCTGTCTTTAACTTCGTTTTACAGATGAACTTCCGCTTTGGGGTCCACTGTCATCCCCACCCTCGCACGTCTCAGTCTCGAGTTAACAAAGCAGAGGACATTGATGGAACAAAGCTGCGAGGTTCCGTACCGCATGCAACTAAGTGGGACACACGTGTGAACGTAGATTCTGTCCGGGGGTTACAAGAGAACGTGGGTGGGCTTGAGGTAAAACGAGTATGATTCCAAGCTGGCTTTGTCCATCTCCTGGCTGTGTGGTCTGAGGTGGTTCACTAACCACGCTGGTTTTCAGGGCCTTCATCTCTACAGAAGTAGAGTCATGCCTCCATCAAGGTTCCCTGTGAGCATTGAACTAGATGTTATAGACATTGAACTAGATGTTATAGACATTGAACTAGATGTTATAGACATTGAACTAGATGTTATAGACATTGAACTAGATGTTATAGACAAAATAGCCATGCACACACTTAACCTGATTCATTCCTCCCAGTGCAATTGGTAACTACAAGTGGGTATCATTTTCAAGGCGTGTAGTGCTTATTACCAGATTTTTCTGCAGAAGGGTTACATTCCCAAAGAGTCATGTACCTGGTGTTTCTACACGCCTGTCCACACTGGGTAGTGTTACATTCGCCAAGGGACCAGGTTGAAAAGATACATGTATGTAAGTGTTGTGTTATGAATTCTCTGGATTTTTAGTAGGTTGAGCATTACAACAAAACAAAACAGATTTATGGTCGTTTGAACGCTTTTACAACTTGCCATTTTGGTTTTTCCCCATTATTCTATTATGGTATTTATCGCTTTCTTAAAGATGACTTTTTTAAAACATTTTTTATACATTAAAAGCATTAAAACTTTATCTGTCTTCTACATTGCAAAAATATTTCCCTTTTTTTATTATTGTTATTGTTTGTATTCATAGTTCTTAAAAACTTTGTTTTTCCCTCACAGAAGTTTTTATTTTTTATGAAGTCAAATATGTTGGACTTTTCTTTATGGCTCCTTTTCCGTAAAATTATAAGACCGTCCTCACCACAAGATTTTATAGGAGATTTTCTGGTGTTTTTTGGTCAAAACATCCAGTTACTTCCAGGCTCTGCTTTCCCTGCCTTGTTTTGACTTCTGGAATGTTCCACGCTGACCAGGCTGTCTTCTTTTTAATCCCAGATATCGTGTGTCTCTTAGAAATTCTTGAAAATTTCTGGCCTACCAATAGGCTTATGCTCTGTGTTGAGAGCACTGCAGATTTTCTCTTCCTTATTTTTCTATGCCTTCTGTCATTGCCATGGGATCTGAAGAAGGATTTGGGCCTTATCATAGGCTCAGTCTGCCATCTGATATACAGAGGCCAGCACTCCTTAAATAATAGATATTTTAAAATGCTGGTTGAGTAGGAAAATGGACACATGTGGGGGTTGTGGATTTTATGTGCACTCCAGAGGAATTAAATAAATTCATTTCTTTCCGTATGTAGCTTTGGAATGGCTTAATGAAGCCTTACAAATCTGGACTCTTCTTTAAAAATAAAACAAACTTAATAAATACTTAGAAGATGAAGGCAATATTACAGGTTTTCAGTTGGGAAATATAAACTTTCATTTAGTACTTAAAATAATAGTTGGTTTTTTACAAAGTATGCTAGTTCTCTGTCTTACTCCAGCCTCTACTGAAAGTAGTTCACCGCCTACCAAAATGCTTCTGTCATGTGCTTTCAATATTATCTGGCTTAACTGCTCTGCAGCTCATGGTCAGAGGGCTCATAGGCCAAGCAGAGCAATTTCTGCCGTTACTCTCATTGCAGATCCAATGGTGTCACACCCTGCTTCACCCTTCAGTGGCCTCCCTCTGCTCTTACCCTAAGTTGAATCCCTGGACTCGGTCTGCGGGAGCCCTTGGGGGGCCGTTCCTGCCTATGTCTTCCAGCTTTCAAAGCTCTCCATGCACGGGCCTTCTCTCCGTTCTTCTGTGTCCTCCTGCCTCAAAACCTTCAAGCATGTGGTTCTCTACACCCGCCATGTTTTCTCCCCGGCACTGAGCTTCATCTAGATAACACCGTCCAGACACCGTCCTTCCCATCTTATGGGTCTCCTCCAGGGACCTCCTCGGCGCAGCTGACTAGATGCTCCCAGGCCAGGCTGGACAGCTCTTTATTCACCGCCACGCATTTTCCCTTCTGCCGCCGTACCAATTATCAAGAACACGCTCCCTGGCAGCAGAAAACCCTCAATACTCTCTTTTCAGCCTCTCAGAAACCATGCCCAGCAGGTCATGGACATGCATTAAAGACTGTTTGAATGAGTCAGAGAACTTAGTGGTTGGGGGGCTGTCCGTAAGTCTCTGTGCATGCACTGCATTTGAGAGTGTAGGAGGTGGGTATGGTAATGACCAAATGTGTGTTTGCCCACCAAATCCACCCTGGTCAACCAGACCTCCTGTCTGGTTCAGTAGTCGTCAGGAAATCCTCTCTTCCCCTGGGAGAAGTTTCAGAAGATCCTTGGAGTGACGTGGCCTCGGTCCGAAGTCTGGTTCTGGGATTTCCCAGGTGTGTATGTATGGCCTGGAGCAAGTGACCTAACTTCTTTGTGACTTAGTTACCTCATAGGTAAAAGGAGCAGAACATTGCTTATCTTTTTGGACTTTGCAAGGAGTAAATGAAATTATCTATCATCTATCTATCTATCTATCTATCTATCTATCTATCATCTATTTATACCTTGTATGTCTATAGATATGATTACATGTAGGTGAGTGAGAACAGTGTCCAGCACAGAGTGATCAATAAAAATTGATTAGCATTATTCTTTTTCTACTGAAATAATTTTAGACTTACAGAAAAGTCACCAAGACAGTATAGAGAATGCCTATGCGTCTGTCTGCAGCTTTTCTCCTGCGAACACCTCACATAACCATAGCAACCTTTTTGGAACTGAGAAACAAACACTGCTATTAACAGATCTGCAGACCTTCTGGCACTTTCCCTGCTCAGGTTCTTCTGTGCTCCAGAGTGGCACCTGTTGGCACTTCTGCTCCCGTGTGTCACATACCCACACTCAGAGGGGAGGAGAGTCACTGGCTGGCTTCATCAAGACGGAATGTAAGGCTTGGGATAAAACACAAGTGAGGGAGGGCGGAGGGTGTCTCCCATGCGTGAAAAAGTGGCCTGCAAACATTTATCCACAGAGACGTAGACATTAGTGTGCTGAGCACTGATCAGAGATGGGTCGGAGGATGCTGGTGCCTGGAAGCCTTGGTGAGCTGCTCTATCCTTCAGAGACAGCCACAGAAGAGGGTTTTATGGCCACGCTCGTCAGCAACTGTGTCATGGTGTCAGCATCTGGGAGTGAAGGGGACGGCTCGCATCGTTTCTTCCCCGGGGAAGTGAGTTTGGTGAGTTGCCTCCACGTGAGTGGATGCGCTGCCCTTCTCTGGCATTCCACGGCTGCGCAAGCTGCTTGTTAAGTAAGCCCTTTGATTCCTCGGGCACAACCGACAGAAGTCAAGTCCCCAGGGAAATCTATAGCAACTGTTTTATAAAATCCACGTGCGACTACATAGGACAGCGATGTGTGTGTTTCAGGCAATAGAGTGTGTAACATATGTTATTGAGGAGAAAAAAATAATGATCTTTGCATCGATTTTTTGTTCATAATTTGTTTTTGACATAACCTAAATCCATCTGTCTCTACTTCAACTTTCTAGTTACTTGAAAATCAGCCAAGATGGCATCGGCTCAGGCAGTGGCCGTGTGATTCACTATCGAATGGTTTGCTGGTTTCCATTGTCTTTTCCCCCTGCAATTAGGTATGTAAAAAACCCCCCCATTTCAATGCTGGTGGACAGATTCATACATATTAGCTTCTGGACACCACGATAATTAAGACACCATCTGTGTGTTTGTACCATTTGCGCACAGAAGAGCCTGGAATTATCTGCTCTTCTAGCTAACAAAAAGAGTGGGTTAGTTACACTGATGCCAAAACCAAACATCAATGTTTAAAATGAACAAAATATTTGGATAAAATATGAGCTGTCCTGTGTCCAGTTCCTTCTGAACTCACACCCACTCCATGCTTTCACGGAGGAGGAAAGGGGTCTATTTCAGGTTTGGATATCTTTAACGTCGAGGTTCCTCTTTAACAGAAGAGTAAAAATGCCAGGAGAAAGGCTTCCACCGTCATTGTGCCAGCCTGGGGTCTCACGCCAGTGCACAATGGAAAGGTTGGGTCTATTTTGTCGCGGGCAAAGTTTTCAGCACAAAATCAACCCGGGAATAATTTTCGTTCTTTTGGCTGCATGCACACACAGACGCTTATACACGCACACACGTGTACACATTGCACACACATGTGGGTACATGGAAGACCAGCATGAGGATGGAACAGATAAAACAAGAATTTCCTAGCTTCAGTACATTCTTAAGAGACACGATTTCTGGCCAAATTCTGCAGCTCTGGAAGGGTTAGAATGCCTGCAGAAGATTCCAAGAAACACGTGAGCTTGAGAACTTAGATTCCTGGTCTACCTCCAAGTGTCCCATCCCTTGCAGAACCCCCACCATCACTAATCAGAACAAGGATCCCTTTCTGACCCTCGGGCCATCTTCCCCTCACAATCTCCCCAATTAAACATGAAAAATCGGACTTCAGCTGTGGAAGGTTCCAGCTTCTACAGAAGACAAACTGGAACGAAAGGCCCTTTTGTTCATTCTCCTTTTCTCTGGGAAAGTTACCTTTAAGGTTGCAAGAATATAGCATGCAATTGCTCTAAAAGGATATGCTTTGAGATTTTTAGTTCATTTTCATCTTCCTTGCATTTTGAAAGCTATACTTCTTTTTAAGGCTTTCAAACTACCAGCTTAATTTTCATATTGATTCATTCAGGGACAAAACAAAACTTTGTATAAACTGAATGGAAAATGACTCTTTTGTGGTGAGGAATCTGTGCTTGCATTTAATTATAATGCATGGAAGTGTTCCTTCCTAATTAAACATTTAAATGAAGAGGGAGTATAAATAGAAATTTTAAAAAGCAAGTGAGCCCGACACAGTTCATCCGTCCCAAGATGAAGGTCCTCATCAGATCTTATTTTTTCCCATGCTCAAAGCTGATGTGATTGTCCAGGGTTTTAAAAGTGTGCCTGCACATTTTGGGGGGGATTTTTTCAGAGCATATGACAATTATTACATTAGCAATAGTCTTCACTTATGCAGGCTTATCAGGGAGGAGCCTCAAAGTTCTTTATTATCTAATTAAACCTCACAACATGCTACAATTTTATTAATACATAAAGTGAAACCCAGAACAGCTGAGTGTCTGCCTTTATTGTATAAGACGGGAAAAAGGAATGAGAATATAAATTTGAGTTTGGGGCAACTGGGTGGCTCAGTCGGTTAAACATCTGCCTTCGGCTCAGGTGGTGATGCCAGGGTCCTGGGATCGAGTCCCCCATCAGTCTCCCTGCTCAGTGGGGCGTCCGCTTCTCCCTTGGTCCTCCCCCTGCTCATGCTTGTGTTCTTTTTCATTCTCTCTCTCTCTCCCCTCCCTCGCTGAAATAAATAAATAAATAAATAAATAAATAAATAAATAAATAAATATTTTTAAAAGATTTTTTTTTAGTTTAGAAAGAGGACGCAGTTCAGCCCCCGGACCACCCAGCTGCCTCCCATCTCTAGGATCACACATTTCCGTGTATTAGAAAATTGGGGCAAAACGTAAAAGTGTTTACGTACAGATGCTCATCTTTCACATCGATGAACATGAGAAGGAACAGCCTTATCTTATTGAGTCATTTTGTAGCTTATATACTATGAGACGTTACTTCTCTCTGTCACTGTATTCTACTTTTATTCCCAACCGCAGCTTTCTTGAGCCAGAGAGTGATTCTCCGCCTCTGGTGATCAAGCAATATTTGCTGGGCTGGGGGAGAGGACAGCCACATCTTTTGATTTTCTAGCAGAGGCATTCAGTCAGTGAAGCCTGAGAGCTGGCGTGATCCCAGCGTGCGGGTCCACGCGCATCCTTTGATCTGCGGTAGAATGTAGTATGGTCGGTCACGCGCACGTAGTAGGTACTGAACAGTTACTTAAGGAAGCAAAAAGCCCTCCCCAGGTACATTTAGGGTATGTGGGAGAATACGTGACATACCAAACAGAGGATTGCTACTCATCACACCTCACACTGTCCGTGGCGAGGAATTTGGCAGAAAATCAGCAATAGAATGGTGATATGGAAATACAATCTGCAGAAACAGACCCAGGACCGACAGAACACAGTAAAGTCCAGAAAACTTGCATGTACGTATGAGAGTTGAGTGTAGGCAACAGCCTCTCTTGCTTAATAAAATCTCAGACCCTTATAATAAAAAGCATTTCTTGGGGCGCCTGGGTGGCAGAGCGGTTGGGCGTCTGCCTTCGGCTCAGGGCGTGATCCCGGCGTTATGGGATCGAGCCCCACGTCAGGCTCCTCTGCTGTGAGCCTGCTTCTTCCTCTCCCACTCCCCCTGCTTGTGTTCCCTCTCTCGCTGGCTGTCTCTATCTCTGTCTTATAAATAAATAAAAAATCTTTAAAAA